>NW_028270153.1:49486241-49789271 GCF_037043375.1 Chiloscyllium plagiosum | reverse complement strand
TGGTTCACTGATGTTCTTAATGGAAGAAAATATGTCGTCCTTACCCAGTGTGACTTATATCTAACCATCGACACACAGCAAAATGCTAGACTCTTAATTGCTCTCTGAAATCATCCCACATGCCTATCATTTGCATCAGTAATGCCAAGAAGAAACAGTAATATAAAACAAAAAGAAAAATGTTTCAATTGAGACATCAGACTCAGACTGAACAAAGACAAATCCAATCTAGTTAACCTGGAACATTTGTTCTTCCTGAGACTGGGGGCAGTGTAGACCAGTCAAACACCAGAGGTCATGCTCATTCCATCATACCTTACAGTCTAAGTATCAGATTCCTCTGCCATTATTTCTGCACCACTGACAGGGTAGATTGATCAACAGTGGTGGCACATTAGAATACTGTTGGTAGAGCACGCCCCTAGGAGAGCTCAAATTGAGTGAGGAAACCAGAGGCTCACAGGGAGAAAACCTCAATGCAACTCAACAAAACTGTTACTGCCAAAAACAAAATGCAAGACTTAGCCCATTGGGGTTCGGATGAGTGGGTTTCACACTTGTAAATTGGAAACAATGTTGAATAATGTGTAACTGAATGATTGTTCTTTTCACATGTTGCTATGTCTGCATAAGCACATGATCAGTGTGCGATGTGATGGTTTTGAATTGGATAAACTAGAAACTGTTCAGTGAATTTGCATTTATGTGGATCCCTCTACCCTGTGTTATTTTCTGACTCTACATTACCCTTAGCAGAGGTGCGTTAAATGTTGATGAGAAAAATAACAAGAAAAAGTGAGAAGAGCCAAGAAGGTGCCATTGAGCTGGAGATTCGACGTAATTGGAATTTTTGCAGCATTAGAACCTTACGTCCTGAAAATGTGCAGCCCCTAGCAGACCACCACCCAGCTCCCCCACCCTCATCCCCACCACCATGGGCCAATTTGCACAGACATCTGGCCTAGTTCATTCTTGTCTTCATCAACTCATAACCAGAGAATGGGATTGCCTCCATCAAATTCACCTCTATCAGAATTTCTCCTTGCAAGGAGGCCAGGAAATAGTAGGCATTGCAGACAATGACCATAACTGGGGCTCTAACAGGAGCATATTGCAGAGAACTTTCTAATCTATCCACATATCGAAACCAGCAGTCTGCACTGGCCTAGTCAATGTGTAGTTAAAGGTTATAACTCTTCTCAGGATCTGTTGTGGGTTTCTTACTGATTTAGGTTAGATTAGATTACTTACAGTGTGGAAACAGGCCCTTCGGCCCAACATGTCCACACCGACCTGCCGAAGCGCACCCACCCAGACCCATTCCCCTACATTTACCCCTGCAGCTAACACTATGGGCAATTTAGCATGGCCAATTCATCTAACCTGCACATTTTTGGACTATGGGAGGAAACCAGAGCATCTGGAGGAAACCCACGCAGACACGGGGAGAATGTGCAAACTCCACACAGTCAGTCGCCTGAGGCGGGAATTGAACCCGGGTCTCTGGTGCAGTGAGGCAGCAGTGCTAACCACTTCTTTCAACGTATCTCATAACTCTGTAGCATTCAGTGTTGATTGGAGTACTTCCTGTTCTCCCCTTTTCATGAGGAAATATCTTAATAAAGGTTGAAAAACAAGATTACTAACACTAGCCAATTCTCTCAGTTTCAGCAACATGTTCTTCTACTAAAGTTAGTCATAGGGCCTTGAGGCATTTATATTCAACTTTCTGGATAAAATGATGATCCCTCTAAATGTCTTTTCCCCTACTCTCTGACAGTGCAAGGATATTATTCCAATGTATTTTTTTTTAAATGGCATTCAAATTGCCAATTTTGGCACTTGCCTGACCTTTGATATTATTGTCAACCTGTAAGTTGACTCCACTTTCATGGCCCAATGGCTTTCCACTGAATTTTACAGATGTGCAGGATATCTGGGATCCTCATCTCGGAATGTAAAATCCAAACCAACCCATGTTCTGTTTTTTTTTAATTGGGTTTATTCCTATAGTTCAAAGCAAAACATATAATATTAATCAATTATAGTTCAGTGCCAACACATTAAGGTAGGATTAACAACAAAAGTTGCAAAAGGAGATGAAGTTCATAAATCTTACAAGGTTATTCTATAGAACATCCTTATGGTGATTAATCTGTTTTGCAGCTAGCAGCAAAAATGAACCACAGTTTGTAACAACCGTGAAAATGCACAGTGATAAAATTGTAATCATAATTATTGCAAAGAATGTTGGGAATAAACATTAAGTTCTTCAGCATTAATCTTTTATTCACCATTATCAGTTAAGTTCGCATTGAAATTTCACATTATTCACCAAATTTACAATATTATACGTAAACCACTCCTGGTTATGTTGCTAACTGTAAAAATGAAAAAAAAAAACAAAAGTCAGATGAAGAGATGAGTCAGATCAAACTTGAGTTCTTTACTTCCTTAAATCTTTTTCTCAAATAAATTTTAACTGATGGAATTCAGCTCGGACAGAGTAGTATTCAGATAGCTGCAACATAGATACAATTCTTTGGTCACAGATGAAGAGTAGTAATCCAGAAAAAATGAAAATAAAATCTACATGAACGTCGCCAAAATGTTAAAGCGTAGAGATTGTGATTCCGAAAAATTAATTTATCACAAAGTTGTTGAATGAAAGTTTTGCCACGGAGGTGGAAATCTGAGCTGGGTTTATTTCTGGGTAAGAATCCTGCCTCCACTAGGAAATTGATTACATGTATGATTTTTGCATGCTATCTTTCATTGGATTAATTTCCAGTCCAAAGGAACTCTGTGGGACTGGGAACTGAGATGAGCGCAATAAAGTGTATTCGTTGTGTTGAAGATATGAGGCTGTGTGGACTGCCAGGGAATCTGGGAATTATGCCAGTAACTAGGAATGTGAGTGTACACGTGGTCGAAGCTCTGTGGTACTCTCAGTCCAGTCGGATGTTGAGAGACTAAAAGCCTTTCTGCTTGGTGACTCTAATTGGACACATGTCATGATGGCATGATGGGTGACATCAATGATGTACTGTAGCAGGGTGAATTCAGCAAAGGCAGCAAAACGCAATGTCTTCTGCCCCTGTGAGATTGCATTTATCATGAAAATAACAGTATTTTTCAACTCAGGAGAGATTAGTGGCCAGAGAGGCATAGTGGTGAGCTGTCTTCCGCAAGATGTCAGTCACATCCACTTCTGATCATTGCTGAGAACCACAAAGATCAAGGCAACAGTGATGTTGATGGCCATTGACAGGTCAAGGCAAGCAGTGCTGATAGATGCAAGGTCTATGTGACAAACTCACAGATTTCTGTGACCATCTTCCTGTAGTGTCCTTCGGCACTGGTATTTGCTCGTCACCAGGGAGTTTCATTTCTGATGGGTAGATTCTGTGAAGAGAATATAGCTGTCATTGGCACCTGTTTGTTTCCTCTTCCTGTGTTGTCCTGCTGCTTGGCATTTCTTGCAGCTTGAGGTTATCCTTCATCGCCACAGGGAACAAAATCTGACAGCTGTACCCTTATTGCCAGCTGCAGCATTGCTTTTCATACAGATGGATGCCCAGTTGTTCTTGGCAGTTTGGCCCTTTCATCACAGGGTGGCACAGTGACTCAGTAATTTGCACTGCTCTCAATGCCAGAGATCTGGGTTCAATTCCACCCTTGGGTGACTATGTGGAGTTTGCACATTCTCCCTGTGTCTGCGTGAGTTTCCTCTGAGTGCTCCAGTTTCCGTTCACAATCCAAAAATGTGCAGGTTAAGTGGATTGGCCATGCTAAATTGCCTGTAGTGTTCAGGGATGTGCAGGCGAGGTAGATTAGTCATGGGAAATGTAGGGGGCTTTGTTAGGAGTTTGGGTCTGGGTAAGATCTTCCTTTGGAGAGTTCGTGTAGACTCGAAGGGCTGAATGGTCTGCTTCCACACTGCAGGGATTCAATGGATTCTATGATTGACCGCCAATAAGGCCAGGTGTTTAAAGACAACATTTAGTGTTCAAGTACTGGGTGCCAAATCTTCTTGTCACTTAAGCAGCAGTAGGACATTTCCTTTTGGAATTCTGAGTCCCATTTTGGACTGTTCCCTTATGGGCCTGAGGTGAAGTCTTGACTGCCTCCATTTCCATACCCATCTCCTTACAGCTGGTCAGAAGCGGACAATTTTTGAAACCCATTTTCCACCTTAGTGAGGACTCCTTGTTGGAGGAAGAGGTGGAGGGTTAGTTAAAGAGGCTCACATGTTTCAGAAGCTGTCAGTTTCTGCATAGCTGCAATCTTTTACAAAACGCAAAGTGGGTAAATAATATAATTCAATTTAAACACAGGCTAGTTCTGGAAAAAGACATAGATGGCAAATGGCAGCAGCTGACAAGGTGCACATGGAGTCAGGAAATGGGATCTGTCTTTCAGCAGTACACCACAGTAACAACCTGATCTCTTGCATGAGCTGCCCTGTGTGGTGAGTTGTGTGTGAGCAGAGGAACATGGTTAATCTATTGTTTCATGTTAAGGGCAGCAAAGGAGGGCTGCATCACATTTACAGCTGGGTCACTATGCTGCAGGACTTGAGGACAGTTCTAGGAAACAATGGCTATAACAAATGGCAATTGCCACTGTAAGACCATCTGACAGCACCACTTATCAGACAGTGGTCATACACACTTATGCCATGAAATGTTGCCTATCAAATTCTTTCATTTTTCAATAGTGGTCCATGCCATGCCCTCAAACACTTTACTGCTCTTTCTTTGCATATCATGCGTGCCCCAACTCAAACACAATGCACATCCAACCTGCAAATTATAATTGACATACATACTCACATTTTTAAGAGGTTCACAGATAAAATTATGGGGACATGACTGACATAGTAATGGTCATTTACCACAAATGGAATGAGATGCCAGGTGACTCTGTTCAACAACTTCCCTAATTGAAAACTTGCAGTGGGAATGGAGAAGGCTACACTGATCTATTCATGTTTCATTCCTGTGTGACAGCATGTTGTCTGTTCATGCCTATCATTCATGTGTTGAAGCACAAACAGCCAGAAGAGGAAAGGTTTAAGGAGGCAGTGGCCTGGAATCCAGCAGTCACTCTGCGTGCTGCACGTTTCACTACATTAGCTGCCACATCTGAAATTGGTGACAGCATCAGTCCAGCAACTTCCTTACAACTATTTCTAGACAGGCATGACCAGGAGCTGCAGATATATTTCTCGGTATGTTGGTGAGAGGGAACAACCTCATTTCTTTTCCTATTTGTGTCTTTTACTCATATTTCCATTGAGATTTTACTCTTTCGATCATGTGCTTTGTGATACTTCTCAAACCAACCACTACACTTAGTTTTAATTTGAGTCGCCGGATCCCATAAGCCGCTTTGCTCAGATGTAAATGATTGCTCCATAAACTCCTATGAAATTTTGTAACATAGCAGTTCCATTCCCATGACCTGCCCATTATTCCTGCTCAGCTGAGGTTTGGAATACTTCCATGCAGTCATCTTTCTGGTGAATTAGCATACAATATTCAGCTAGTTTAGACTTTGATTAATGACTGAACACAATAAAATGATTTGATTAAAAAAATGTATTTCATAAAATGCCAGCTAAGTCAGTATTAAAGATATACGATTAATCCGGAAAATAAAAACGTGTAGAGTCTTTCAGAACCCCATATTTCATGCCGTTTCCTTTAGGCTCAGGGCAGCTGGTTGAAAGTCCTATTTCATCCTAACAAATGGAAAACTGGGCTAGACATTAGTTAGATTAGATTCTCTACAGTATGGAAACAGGCCCTTCGGCCCAACAAGTCCACAACGCCCCTCCGAAGAGTAACCCACCCAGACCCATTCCCCTACCCTATATTTACCCCTAACTAATTCACCTAACACCATGGGCAAGTTAGCATGGCCAATTCACCTGATCTGCACATCTTTGGATTGTGGGAGGAAACCAGAGCACCCAGAGGAAACCCACGCAGACATGGGGCGAATGTGCAAACTCCATACAGGCAGTCACCAAAGGCTGGCATCGAACCCAGGTACCTGGTGCTGTGAGGCAGTAGTGCTAACTACTGAGCCATCATGTTAATTGGATTATACATGTACAGTTTTAAATAAGATGGCTTTTTGGCATGTCCATTTCAGACCAGTCCAAAAGGTATGACTGAGAACCACAGCAGCACATAAGTAATTTAACTTTCAGCACCAAGTCAGGTTTTATAGTCTCCTGATGCATTGTGACCCCAACAGGCCTTGTGACCAGAAAATATTCTCTCATAAATTGAATTCAGGTTTCATTGGAAGTTATAATATTGTGGTACAAATCTCATTCCTGAATTAGCTGAATTCCAATCTGTCAGTTTTTTCTAAAATGCAGTCTCGGTATTTTAGAGAAATGAAAGCACGTGACTGTTATTGAGCGTACGCTAATCACAGGCAATTGCCCATTTTGACAACTATATAGCTAAGGGTCAGCCTAAGTGCTTGAGAAGTGGCAATAAAAAAAAAGGACCAAAGCAGGACAGAAAGCAGGAATAGGATGTAAATGGAATTAATTAAATTAGGTCAAAACCATTCAATTGTGGCAAATTAAGACAATCATTTTCAAACACAGTGTATGCCAAAACAGTGTCACCAAAATAAGTGACAACATTCAATGTCCATCATATTGTGAAGGACAGCATTAGAAAACACTATCAAAATATACAATAATCCAATTAAAGTTATTTCGAAGCAAATCAAGAACCTAACATACAGGGAATGTAATTCATAGACAGTTACTTTATACTATGACTTTTCGATATATTATAGACTTTATCTTCACGTGATATTAATAGCGTTATATTTGTTTAATTTTCTTCATAGAAAACAGAAAGAAATTAGCATGAACCATGTATTAGTTTCATAGTCTATCCTCACCTTAATACAACTGGCTAGTGATAACTCATGTTAACCAATGATAATAAATGATTACTGGAAAAAGCATTACAGGTAAATGAAAACAATGTTTTGCCATCTGGTCCAGGTAACTGAATAACAAGATTGTGTCCTCTGAAACATCCTGAGGTGATCCAACAAGTTGTGCAGAGGAAGATGTTGTTGAACAGAGAGACCGAGTGGTGCAGGGACATAGTTCCTTGAAAGTAGTGTCACAGGTAAGCAAGGTAGACAAGAAGATGTTTGGCCCACTTGTCTTCATTGATCAGACCATTTAGTATGGGAGTTGGGACGTCATGTTATGACTGTACGAAACATTAATAAGGCCACTTCTGGAGTTCTGGTCACCCTGCTATAGGAAGAATGTTTAAAACCGGACACTGCAGAAAAAATTTGCAAGGATGTTGCTGGAACTGGACGGTTTGAATTATTAGGCGAGCAGGATAGGCTGGAACATTTTTCCTTGGCATATAGGCAGCTGAGGGGTTACCTTATAGATGTTTATAAAATCATGAGAAGCATAGATAAGGTGAATAGCCAAGGGCTTTTCCCTAGGGTATAGGGGTCCAAAACTAGATGGCATATATTTAAGGTGAGAGAGAAAAGATTTAAAAGGGATCTTTTTCAGGCAGAGTGGTGCAGATATGGAATGAACTGAGGAAGGAGTATAGGTGAGTACAATTACAACATTTGAAAGACCTTGATGAATAGAAAGGGTCTGGAGGGATATGGGCTAAACACGGGCAAATGGAAAAGGTTCAGTTTGGAAACATGGTCGGCATGGACAAGTTGGACCTTTCCTTACTGTACGGTTCTATGACTCTAATTAAGAGGAAAGACAATGAGTAGAAGAAGAATTGTAAGCGTGACTATGTCATCCTTAAAACTGCTTCATTATCTCAAGTGAAGACTTGTTTTGAAATGGTAACTTTTTGATACAATAAAAAATTGCAATGTGTTAAGACATCTAAACTTTTCCTTTGAGCAATGGAATGGTAACACACACAACTGGTAATATCAGTATGAAAATATTCTCAGTAACAAAGCCTAAATATTTGAAAACCATTTCACACGAGGGCATGTTCTTGGAAAAACTTCCTTATAAGAATACAAAACACATCAGAGATGCAAGGGAAAAAAAAACATCCATTTTTATATCTATCTACATCAGCACCTTTGAATCAATAAGTACTGCTCAATTAATTTGCTGAAAATACATGCAACCATTTGCCAAAATATTTAAGAATGAAGGCTAAAAAGGGGAAGAATGGCAGGAGAAAACATTGGAATATTTGGGCAGACCCAGATATTCTGATAAAGCCAGACTCTTTGTTTTTAAGGTTAAAATCCTGAAGGTAAACTGCTTGACTATTATTTAATCAATTAAAGGCTCCCAAAAATATTGCAGTAGGTTTGCCATTGGCTCATAAAGTGCCCTTCATAACCTCAGAGTGTTTCGCAGGCAATGTTTTGGATATAGGCAAGAACAGCAGTCATTTTGCATACTGCTAGGATAACAAAACTAACAGTGGAGAAATGATGTGACTTTTACATGTTGCAATTTCAGGTAGAGATAATAGATTTGCTGCACTACTGGACAAAGTCCATTCTGAATTGAGAGCAATACTCCATCCTCATAGTAATCCTATCTCGGGGAAAAAAAAGTTAATTATTTGAAACAGCTGAAGCTCAAAAAACGGTTAATCTACAGCAATAAACAATTTCAGTTTTAAATATCATGGGTGATTAATATCTTTATCTAATTGAGAGCTTTTCTAAATTTCTTTTGTCCCAATTTAAAGTTCGAAGAAGAAACAGAATGTCTTCATTCCATCCTGTGTTTTTACTTCTGTATTATGGTTCCTATTGAAGTGCTCATTCAATGGGACTGAACATTTCAGTTGTAGATCAAAACCTGATCCAGTTGGTTAACTTTTAAAAAATGTTATTTCGTGTCGTAGAATCACAGAGATATGCAGCACGGAAACAAACTCATCCAGGCTGACCAGATATCCTAACCTAATCTAGTCCCATTTGCCAGCACTTGGCCCATATCCCTCTAAACCCTTCCTATTCATATACCCATCCAGATGCCTTTTAAATGCTGTAATTGTGCCAGCCTTCACCACTTGCTCTGGCAGCTCATTCTACACACACACACCACCCTCTGCATGAAAATGTTGCCCCTTAGGTCCCTTATATATTTTTCTCCTCTCACCCTAAACCTATGCCCTCTAGTTCTGGACTCCCCCAACCCAGGGAAAAGACCTTGTCTATTTATCCTATCCATGCTCCTCATGATTTAATAAACTTCAATTTGGACCCCTTCAGCCTCAAACGCTCCAGGGAAAACAGTCCTAGCCTATTCAGCCTCTCCCTGTAGCTCAAACCCTCCAAATCTGGCAACATCCTTGTAAATCTTTTCTGAACATTTTTGAATTTCACAGCATCCTTCCGATAAGAAGGAGACCAGAATTGCACACAATATTCCAAAAATTACTTCTAAAAATACATAACTTCAATATTTAATAATTGTTAAACCTACTGTTCTTATTTTTTTCTTTTGTTTAGTGTTCTCACTTTCAAATATACAACTACAAATTACACCACATTATATTCATGTTTTTGTTATGAAAAGAGCCTGATATGGATGAGGGTCTTACACTTTCCAGTAGGTAAATTATGATAGCAAGTCCTGTCTTCAACCATTGGCTCTACTATATTATTAGACACTGGGACTTTGGTTTATAGGAAGCTCAGCTCTGTTTGTGAGCTGGGTTCTTAAAGATAGCGAAAGCGATCTGATACAAAACTGAAAGTTGTAATTGTGACAATTGTTATGGTATAACTTATAAATTACTATTTTCTCACAGGAAATTAGATAAATTGTGAGAGACATGTACAAAAAAAAGCGAAAATGATCCCAGCATAGGTACTCTTACTCAAAAGTACGCTGTTCAATGAATTTAGTTATCTTGAGAAGTTGGAGATTACTCTCATCATTTCTTCTCAAAAAACTTAGTTCTAGGACTAAATCATAACCTTCATTAACTACCCAATTTGACAGGAATTGGATTCTGAATAATGCTCAAAAGATAATTGGGTCCTGTGAGTAACATTTGTCTTCTGGTTTACCTGATAGTTATAGCTCTGACAACTGCTTACTTCAGGTAAAAGGTTTTGAAGTCATTTTTATGTGAGGCAGATTTAGAGAAAAGAACAGTTTAAACATGTTGTCGACATGACGATGAAAAAGCATGCAGCTGTTCTAAGCTTTTCTGTTTCAATGTAATGGATGAGTTCACTGCTTCTAAATTATTTCCATTGGTCACTGAAGTTTCATTAATGGCATCCATTTTAAGCACTTTTAATATAATTGATGAATATGTAGAGAATAATGGATCCTGAAAGTGATTACAAGGATGTAATCTAATCAAGTGGTTCAGATGATGTCATATGCCACAAGAGTGAAGCTTTAAAAGTTTATAACCGTCTCTTGAACTCTCTGATTATATTATAGCCTTGAACTCGTTCAAGAAAGAATATTAATGTTTTTTAATCTAATGTTGATTACCACATTTACCAGAGTCAGTATATATTTGTAAAACATTTTAATAAAATCCTAATTACCTGAAGCTACATTGTGCTGTAAGAACCATGTTTACTGAACATAGTGATATTAGACTTTTTAATTTAAATTTATGAATGTTCTTGCAAAAATGAAGACTTAAAAATTGTTTTCTCCAGGCAATTAAACACACATTTTAAAAATTAGCACCAGATATAGGAATATCTGCATATTGAAACTAGTGTTGTTATTTTGTTGTGTTAAATCAGAACTACATAAGCGATTGTTCACCAATACCTGAAGTGAATACCTGAGAATAGTCGAGATATTAACAAAAGTATAATAGTATAGATTATTATAGCAGGTAAGACTTATATAAAGAGATCTGTCCTGTTGCACTTGGCTTTTAGCAAAGGGTAAGATTATAATCTACCCTCATATTATCGATTCTTATAAGAGATTTTAATTATTTTTTATTAAATTTCCATTCGTGCAAAATAGATAATCTCTTTGCTTGCTATTTTGATCATGGATCATGATCGTGGTAAAGTTTTATCAAAGTTCATTTACACTACAAATAGTGCTTTTCTGATTTCAAATGTAGACTTTATTCATAAAAAAATCTTTGTGTATATACACATTGTCACAAATGCATATAATTTCTGTACAGTTACACTGCAAATAAACAAAACAAGTATACTGGCCTTTGACTCTATCCAGCACTCTTATATATAATACCAATATTCAGATATATTTGAGACCCTGGAACAAATAATGTTAATGAAACCCAGTGCTACAGGTAAGACTCAACCTAGCTCCTGTGAGGAAATGTATGAGATTCAGTACGACAGTCCTACATTCCCTTCTTGGAATGTAATTAGAAAACTGAGATAAACAAATCCAGATGGGGAGGAGGAGATCCAAAGGGGACTGTCTCTTCTAATTTGTGTATTAGGAGTCAGTTTAAATACTTAAAGTGTGCATGCTACTGACCTCAATTTGAAACTAATTCAATTTTAACCGTTAGGAAAGTAACTCTTCACAGTTTGTTGTGAAACTAATTGAGTGAGTTCGAGTTTGAGCTCAAATGTTTGAACAGTAGCTGAAACAATGTGTTAGTTCTTATCTCAACTAGTCAGGGAGCCTCTTGACCTTGGATAACAGAATGCTTGTCTGCTTACCCTGCGCCAAGTACAGAAATCAAATAATTGATATTTATTGAAGAAAATTATGGAATGGATTTTAAGATTAATGAGGGTCATTTCAGCAAAGGCAATATGATGTACTGAAATTAACAAGTGAATCACAATTGCTAGCTAGTAACTACAAAAACATTCTTCCCAAACTAATTTTTTGGTAGGGAGAAAAGGCCATTGAAGGCAAGTTACTTGACTCCTAATAAATTATTAAGCAGGATTCTTTCAGTAGAATGAAAACTTGCCTTCATCTTCAATTATACTGAATAGCTTTGAGTTGGCTAAGGACATTTGTAAAAATGAACTGATGGATTGCTGGGAATGCTCCAGTAAACAGATCCTCAGTTTTCAGGCAAATTTGATATAACAGTCGGATAACTAGGGACATGTTGGGATATATACTAAGAAGAGGTTTTCATAGCATTCTAACAACCATATTGACAAATTCTTCCAACTTGGTAAGAGACTTTAAAAGATCCATTTGAAATTGAAAAAAATTCTTGGATCTTTGAAATGCAAATGGTATTGCACACAAAATTAATGAATTTTCTTTATGGAGAAAAGTTACAAAATATTCAGCAAGCTGGGGGATAAGGCACAAACAGAATAAGAGAATTTTGTTGTTAAAATGTATAATTTTATTGGTTTCCAATTTGATTAGATATCTCACTTAACAGGCATTCATGATAATTAATTAGAAAATCATTCACAGATTCTATAATATTATTTATAGAATGCTTTAAGTCAGCTAATTGCTACAAATTATATTAAGCTCACTCATATATTCTGACACTGTTTTGGGAGTAATCAAGAGAACTTTTGACAGGCAAGATGGAGTATCCCTGAAAAAAGATCCAAGATATGCTAATTGAGAGATAGAGCTCATTAGTCTTCATACATAATGAACTTGTTAACAATTTTAGACAGGAATGGCATTGCAGCACAAAGAAAATTGGAACTTGACATTTCACTCCCATTCCAGTTGTGTTCCGCCACAGTCTGCTCCTGACGTCATTACAGAGTTGGTCCAACCATGAACAAAAGAACTGTATTCTGGATCTGAGCTGAGAGTGACTGCCCTTGACATTAAGCAAGCATTTGATCCAGCATCAAAGAGTCCAAGCAAAAGTCAACTCATAGAAATCAAGGGACAAGCTCTCCACTGGTTGAAGCCATATGCAGCATAAAGGAAGATGGTTGTGGTTGTTGGCAATCAATCATCTCAGTCCAAGGATGTTATTGTAGGACTTCCTTAGTATAATGCCATGACCCCAACAATCTTGAACAGCTTCACTAATGACTTTCGCTTCATTTAAAAAGTCAAAAATGGAATGTTTGCTGATGACTTCCACATCATTTGCAACTTGTTTGGTATTGAAGTGCCCAAATTCAGCAAGATTTGGAGAATATCCTGACTTAGGCTGACAAGGAGCAAGTAACATTTGTGCCACACATGTGCCAGACAATGAAAATCTCTTACAAGAGAGAAATGAACCATTTCCCTTTGACATTCAATGGAATTACCATATCTGAGTTCCCTATTATCAATATATTAGGGTTTATCATTGACTAAAAACTGAACTAGAACAGCCACATAAGTACTGTGGCAAGAAGGGTAACTCCAAAGCTAGGAATTCTGTGAGTAAATCACGTCCTGTATTCCCATTCATCATGTGCAAAACACAAGTCAGAAGCATGATTGAATACTCTCTAATTGCCTGGACAAGTACAGCTCCAATAAAAATCCAGGACCCCATCCAGGACGAAGTATTGTTACCGCATCCACCCACAAGTGTCAATATTTACTCCCTTTATCACTGATGCATAAGTGGCAGCAGTGTGTATACCATCTACTGCAATAATTCATTAAGACCTCTTCACCAGCATCTTCCAAATTAATAACCTCGACCGTCCAGAGGGCAAGGCAGCAGATGCAAAAGAACAACACCGCCTGCAAGCTCCGCTCTAGATCAACCACAATCCTGACTTGAAAAATATTGTCATTCTTTCGCTGTTGTGGGTCAAATTGGTCAAATTCCCAAAACTTCCTTCCTAATAGCATCATAAATGTACCTACACACAAAGGACTACAGCAGTCCAATAAAACAGCTCACTTTTGAGCGCTACCAGTGATACTCAAATCCATGAAACAAATAAATACAAGCCATCTGAAATTTGCATCACTGCTGTTTTTTTTGTGTGGTCCATCCATTTCATCAAAACAGGAAGGTTCATGATCATTCCATGCAAATCAGTGTTGAAGATTTTTTACAAATTATGGAGTACAAAATGGTGGACCAAAGCACTGTTTATGCTTTGTCCTACTTCTTACATTAAAGAACAAGACTTTTGATTAAAGGAATCTTATAGCTTGGTTGCAAACAGATAATAAACTCAAAAGAAGATTGGTACCCTTCCTGGGTCCACAAAATATAATATCTGCAAAAACCAATACTCTACTGACACCAACTGAAGTCATTATCACCATACAGGTCTAACTTATTACACATTGCAGCAACCAGATTTTTAATTCTTTCCAACTTGTGAGCAGCATAGTGGTGAGGTCAGATCTCAGCATAAGAATTAGTGATCTCATGGTCTGACGACATCAGACAGTAATAAAGCTCATATTACCTGCATCTTTCTCTAGGCAACGCCACATTTGAAAATAAAAACCAGCCCAATGCCACTACCACCATTGTTTAATGCTGAAAGGCCTTACTGCAATGCTTCACCTCTCGGAGGGATGCAGCAATGACACCAGTTTCTGTCTTTAATCAGGAGTTCTTATTTATAATGCTTTAAAATGCCTGCTCTTTCACACTTCCAGCTGCTTATCTCAGTTTAGTTTCTGTTTCTCTATAACTCAAACCTGAGTAAAAACAAACATAAAAAGAAGAATAACCAGACAAAATCAAACACTGGACAATTGAATAATTGAATACTACATCTTTTACTCTTGTCAAACTAACGAACTTTATTGTAAATGAAACCATCCTCAATGTATCTCCCATGTATTTCAAGTATTTTTGTTTTAGAGTTTAGCATGTCTATTTTCCCTATACGGTAAATTCTTTGAAGTTTGAAGGTTGTTGATGACTACATAGATTAACATATTTGTGTTTGTGATTCTGAGTAATCGTCTCAAGGAGGTAGATGATTAACATGCAGTAATTCATTGGAAAAGCAAGTGTATCCTCATGATCATTGTTGTTAAAATATTCCAGTCAGCGTTCTATTGACCATTTCGAGTTCCATTTTGCACTTCCATCCAACAAACAAGTGTAGGTACTGAGAAACTACTTGAACTGTTATGATCCTGTTAAAGGTAATGAGAATTGGTGATCATAATTTAGCCATTCGGATTGTGGTTGGCTTATGTTCACTCTGACGTTCTCATTGGATAACAGCAATGGATTAATAATAGTCAGTTGCATGGGAAAGTTGGTCCCATGTAGACACAGTCCATTGGCAAACACACAGGCTGTCATTAAATTCATGATTTATCTGTTTTGAAAAGCTCCAGGCTGCAGACACCTCCCACCATTGAACACCCAGCCTCCTTCATTTCAAGAAATCCTCACTGAAAAGCCCTCTGCTGTGCAGTAACAGTTAGAACCAATGCAGCAACACGACCAGTCTCCAAGACCAGAGGTCCAGCAACTTATAGCAACATCCTCCATTCTTGTTTCTTCCATTAGCTGAAATGATTTCTTTATCTGCTTAACCAAATCTTTTTTTTTTCATTTTAAACACCCCAATTGTATTATCCCCCAATATTCTAAACTTAATGGAGTACTAAGCAGGTTTGTGTAACCTCATAAAAGAGCCAGTTATGTTCCAGTGTCACTCCTGCTCCTCTTGGCTGACACACATAGTACCTACAGGGAATAGATATTTTTGAGCAATTAAATTTGAAAGTTTTCTTTGAATTGCTGTATATTTCTGACAGGTCAGCTGCCACATGCCAGATTTCAAAGACCTGGTCATCAAATTGGGGAAACAGGATAACTAAGCTTGACATCAAATACCTGCCTCATTATAGGACATTTAACAGGCAGGGGCAGAACATTTGGGATAACAAATCCATAGGACTGACCATAGGGGAATTCATTGGAATTCAAATAAAAACTTCATGCTTTGTTATCTGTTTATTATATAAGTTGCACCAATTATTGATCGGTATTTACTGTTTTAACTTGCATTTCAAACCCAAACAAAATCCCATTTATTCAAAGATCTCTGAGTCAGCTAGTGCAGCAGAAATGAAAATTGAAGAGACATTATTCTATGCAAGAACAGTAATAAATCTATGAACATCAAAGCCGCTAGAGTGACAAAACAGAAAGGAAATTTTAACCAATGCAAAATCTCTTTGATGCACTTCTAATGTTTTTAAACGAGCTCTATTTCCAACAACTCAAATCCCTTTGAGTTAAAAACCTTCTATAATTGATTGCCCTAATACCCTAAACTCTCTACTACAATCTCTAATGTCAGATTGTTTTCTGTTAGAGTCATAGAGTCATAGAGATGTATAGCATGGAAACAGACCCTTCGGTTCAACCTGTCCATGCCGACCAGATATCCCAACCCAATCTAGTCCCATCTGCCAGCAGAAGCCCCATATCCCTCCAAACCCTTCCTATTCATATACCAATCCAAATGCCTCTTAAATGTAGCAATTGTACTAGCCTCTGCCACATCCTCTGGCAGCTCATTCCAAACACGTACCACCCTCTGCGTGAAAAAGTTGCCCCTCAGGTCTCTTTTATATCTTTCCCCTCTCACCCTAAACATATGCCCTCTAGTTCTGGACTCCCTGACCCCAGGGAAAAGACTTTGCCTATTTATCCTATCCATGCCCCTCATAATTTTGTAAACCTCTATATGGTCACCTCTCAGCCTCCGACGCTCCAGGGAAAACAGCCTCAGCCTGTTCAACCCCTCCCTGTAGCTCAGATCCTCCAATCCTGGCAACATCCTTGTAAATCTTTTCTGGACACTTTCAAATTTCACAACATCTTTTCAACAGGAAGGAGACCAGAATTGGTGTAACCAATGTCCTGTACAGCCGCAACATGATCTCCCAACTCCTGTACTCAATACTCTGACCAATAAAGGAAAGCATACCAAACGCCTTCTTCTCTATCCTATCTACCTGCGACTCCACTTTCAAGGAGTTATGAACCTGCACTCCAAGGTGTCTTTCACACTCCCTAGGACCTTACCATTAAGTGTATAAGTCCTGCTAAGATTTGCTTTCCCAAAATGTAGCACCTCGCATTTATCTGATTAAACTCCATCTGCCACTTCTCAGCCCATTGGCCCATCTGGTCCAGATCCTGTTGTAATCTGAGGTAACCCTCTTCGCTGTCCACTACACCTCCAATTTTGCTGTCATCTGCAAACTTACTAACTGTACCTCTTATGCTTGCATCCAAATCATTTATGTAAATGACAAAAAGTAGAGGGCTCAGCACTGATCCTTGTGGCACTCCACTGGTCACAGGCCTCCAGTCTGAAAAACAACCCTCCACCACCACCCTCTGTCTTCTACCTTTGAGCCAGTTGTATATCCAAATGGCTAGTTCTCCCTGTATTCCATGAGATCTAACCTTGCTAATCAGTCTCCCATGGGGAACCTTGTCGAACGCCTTACTGAAGTCCATATAAATCACATCTACTGCTCTGTCCTCATCAATCTTCTTTGTTACTTCTTCTAAAAACTCAATCAAGTTTGTGAGACATGATTTCCCACACACAAAGTCATGTTGATTATCCCGAATCAGTCCTTGCCTTTCCAAATACATGTACATCCTGTCCCTCAGGATTCTCTCCAACAACTTACCCACCACAGAGGTTAGGCTTACCGCTCGATAGTTCCCTGGCTTGTCTTTACTGCCCTTTTTAAACAGTGGCACCACGTTAGCCAACCTCCAGTCTTCCGGCACCTCACCTGTGACTATCAATGATACAAATATCTCAGCAATAGGCCCAGCAATCACTTCTCTAGCTTCCCACAGAGTTCTCGGGTACACCGGATCAGCTCCTTATTGTTCTTACTGTTTTATCATTTATTCACAAGATGAGGGTGTCACTGACTCAGCCAGCAATTATTGCCCATTCCTAATTGCCCAGAGGGCAGTTAAGAGTCAACCACATTGCTGTGGGCCTGAAGTTGCACATAGGCCAGCCCAAGTGAGGATGGTAGTTACCCTCATTGAAGGACAATAGTGAACCAGATGTTTTCCAACAATTGACAATGGATCATCATTAGAATGTGAATTCCAGATTTTTTTTAAATTGAATTCAAACACCACCATCTGCATAGCAATATTCAAATTTGTGTCCCCAGAATATTACCTGGGTGCCTGGTCCTGCAATAATACCACCAGGCTGTCACCTTATTTCTGTTGAGGCTTCAACTTTTGCTTGTGTTCTGCCATTTCCTCTTGAGATCCCTCATCCTCCCTTCCCCTTATTTCCCCCAATTGCTCATTAAGCTGAAATTTCATCCATCTCACCACATCATTTCTTTCTTGCCCAAAATAGATCAAAGTGACCCAGAAAGGTTATCATCTCAGAAACAGAGGTTCAAACACATTCCTGCATCCTATATATAGGGTTGTATGAAAGGTCAAACAAGCACTTTTCTAGAAAGCTGACCATTGTTAATAACCTCCATTACTGTTTACATTCCATTGAGTTTAGATTTTGTAGCCAATGTTAAGCAATTGTTAAGTGTTTGCGGTACCGAATAGGGGCTACAAAATATTGAAATGACAGCATGAGTTCAAGCTATCTTGTGCTACCTAAGGCACATCTGCACCTCATGAAGCGACATGCATTTTGTGTGAAAAAGATAGTGGAATTCATTGCATGACAGAGTTTAATATGAGAAAGACAGGCAAATGATGCAACATTGCAGAAAACATTTCCTCACACAGCAAGGAAGATCTTGGTGCAGGAAAAGGGCAGGAGGAGATACATCATCCACCCACAAAATTCCAGAGCTTCTCCTGACAAACAATATGCACTGAAATGTTGTAAACTACAGGGCTACGGACAAAGAGCAGAAAATTGACTTTGGCTGGATAGATCCTTTTCGGCTAAAACACATATGGATGATGTTTCATAGGAGTCCTTCTCCATAGCTTCACCCTTTTTCTTCTTTATACAGCTTGTCCCCCACTGCTCAACCTTATTGTAATGCTGTGGGTCAAGGGAGATATTAACAATGAAAGTTGTGAATCATAAACAAAATTTTGATTATGTTTTCATATAAAATGTCCTTTTAGATTTTATCAGAATTAAAGCAAATGTCTATTTTGTTGAGTTTCATGGATGGATTCTCCCTGCAAGACCAGTTGAATATTCAGTGTAAGTGGAGATTCTCACCACTGCAGGAACATCCCAGGTTTCATGAAGTCAGCACCATCTTTTACTCCCAACTAATGCATCTGGTCATGCACTGGTCACCTGGTACTGTCATAGAGTCATAGAGATGTAAAGCACGGATACAGACCCTTCAGTCCAATCCGTCCATGCCGACCAGATATCCCAAACAAATCTAGTCCCACCTGCCAGCAGAAGCCCCATATCCCTCCAAACCCTTCCTAATCATGTACACTTCCAGATGCCTTTTAAATGTTGCAATCGTACTAACCTCCACCACTTCCTGTGGCAGCTCATTCCATACACATACCACCCTCTGCATGAAAACGTTGCCCCTTAGGTCTCTTTTATATATTTCCCCTCTTACCCTAAACCTATGCCCTCTAGTTCTGGACTCCCCGACCCCATGTCTATTTATCCTATCATGAATTTTTAAACTGCTAAAAGGTCATTCCTCAGCCTCCAATGCTCCATGGAAAGCAGCCTTAGCCTCATCAACCTCTCCCTATAGCTCAAATCCACTACCAAGCAACATCCTTGTAAATCTTTTCTGAAGCTTTTCAAGTTTCACAACATTTTTCCGATAGGAAGGAGACCAGAATTGCACGCAATATTCCAATAGTGGCCTAACCAATGTCCTGTACAGCCACAACATGACCTCCCAACTCCTGTACTCAATACTCTGACCAATAAAGGAAAGCATACCAAACGCCTGCTTCACTATCATGTCTACCTGCAACTCTAATTTCAAGGAGCTATGAACCTGCACTCCAAGGTTTCTTTATTCAGCAACACTCCCTAGGACCTCACCATTAAGGGTATAAGTCCTGCTAAGATTTGCTTTCACAAAATGCAGCACCTCGCATTTATCTGAATTAAACTCCATTTGCCACTTCTCAGCTCATTTGCCCATCTCATCAAGATCCTGTTGTAATCTGAGGTAACATTCTTTGCTGTCCACTACACCTCCAATTTTGCTGTCATCTGCAAACTTACTATCTATACATCTTATGCTCACATCCAAATCATTTATATAATTGATGAAAAGTAGTGGACCAGCACCAATCCTTGTGGCATCCACTGGTCACAGGCCTCCAGTCTGAAAAACAACCCTCCACCACCACCCTCTGAATTCTAGCTTTGAGCCAGTTCTGAATCCAAATGGTTAGTTCTCCCTGTATTCCATGAGATCTAACCTTGCTAACCAGTCTCCCTTGGGGAACCTTGCCGAAAGCCTTACTGAAGTCAATATAGATCACATCTACTCCTCTGTCCTCATCAATCCTCGTTGTTACTTCTTCTAAAAACTCAGTCAAGTTTGTGAGACATGATTTCCCATGCACAAAGCCATGTTGACTATCCCTAATCAGTCCTTGCCTTTCCAAATACATGTACATCCCATCCCTCAGGATTCCCTCCAACAACTTCCCCACTACTGATGTCAGGCTCACTGGTCTATAGTTCCCTGCCTTGTCCTTACCACCCTTCTTAAACAGTGGCACCACGTTAGTCAATCTCCAGTCTTCCAGCACTTCACCTATGACTATCGATGATACAAATATTTCAGTACGTGGCCCAGCAATCATTTCCCTTGCTTCCCACAGAGTTCTGGGATACACCTGATCGGATCCTGGGGATTTATCCACTTTTATGCGTTTCCAGACATCCAGCACTTCCTCCTCTGTAATTTGGACATTTTTCAAGATGTCACCAACTATTTCCCTACATTCTATATCTTCCATGTCCTTTTCCACAGTAAATATTGATGCAAAATACTCATTTAGTATCTCCCCCATCTCCTGCGGCTCCACACAAAGGCCGTCTTGCTGATCTTTAGGAGCCTTATTTCCTCCTAGTTACCCTTTTGTCCTTAATGTATTTGTAAATACCTTTTGGATTCTCCTTAACTCTCCTTTACTTTCAAAGTCAAATGTTTTCAAGAAGGGGTTAGATACAGTTCCAGGTGCTAAAAGATAAAATAATATTGAGAGAAAGTGAGAACAGGGTATTGAATTGAATGGGTGAAAGTGAGGACTGTAGATGTTGGAGATTAAAGTCAAGATTAGAGTGGTGCTGGAAATGCATAGCAGGTCAGGCAGCATCCGAGGAGCAGGAACATTGACATTGTGGGCAGGAGCTCTTCATTAGGAATCGGTTGAAGGGCTCCTGCCAGAAACGTTGATTTTCCTGCTCCTCAGATGCTGTCTGACCTGCTGTGCATTTCCAGCACCACTCTAATTTTGAACTAAATGATCAGCCAGGATCATATTGAATTGTATAAGGGCTGAATGGTCTTCTCCTGCTCCTATATGCTATGCGTCTATAATCCCAAAGCAAACCACATTGCTATAGAGGTAATGGTTCAGGGTAGCACCTTGGGCAGAAGGTTCTTACAATGTGTACATGTATGTGTGTATGTGCATGCATGCCGGTATGTGTGTATGTGTTTGAGTGAGTGTGTGTATGTATGTGTGTGAGAGAGACATTGTGTGTGAGTGAGTGCATATGCATATGCATGCGCGTGTGTGTGAGAGACCAAAGTCAGAAATTCAGTTTGTGAACAGACAGATATGCTCTCATTTTTGTTGCAACTGACTGAGTGAATAATGCCAAAAGAAATTAATGTTATTCAGACTTGCATTTCAGCAGAGAACACAAGTTTTGTAATTTACCACGTACAATACAGAAAGGAGCATGAACTCAGCTTGAGTTTTCCTCGAGAAAAAGCAGCAGGAAGGTTTTTGTAGTTTGAAGCTCAAGAAAGCTCCTGTGATTCTCAAAGAACCATGTCCAAAAATCAGTCAATTTGAATTATTAAGTTGTAAAGAGCTACACATGAACTTTGGGAGTAGACTGAGATATAACGGCCTTATTGGGACACACAGCTACAAAGTCAAATCATGAGAAATTTTCTTTACAAGTTCTAGGATAAACAGCTGAATAATCAAATCTTTCAGTTTAAAAATGCTGAGGAAATAGCTAATGGAAGGATCCCCATAAAATAATATCAGAGAAAGACATAAGGCTAAAGGAAATTCAAGTAAATTCCAGAGGACTGTGGCATAACTTCAGATTGAACACATGGAAAACAAAAGTGAGTGTTCAAGATTTCTAAGCTAGAAAACTCTTGGTAGAATAAAAAGTAGAATTAAGTTACAGTATAAATTTTTATAAGCTGTATTGTTAAGTTGGTAGTGCTTGCTTTGTTTAACTTGATAGACAATAAAGTTTAACTTTGTTTAAATATATAAAACCACATGATGTAATTCTGTCAGTGAATGACTGTTCAGATTTACTTTTTTAAATGTAATCAACCCTTAATGGAGATGTAATACTTTGTTGATGAGGAGCAAATACTCTGAACAGGATACTTGAAGTGAGAATCAAAACACATAAAACTTAACTCCCTGAAGACTAAATAAGAGTACATGCCACTAAAAACTTCAGCTAACTCAGCAAAAGCTAGTAGAAATCAATCAGCATTGAACCTAAAAGTGGATGATGACCCCTTGAAATAGGACTGGTCTGAGTTCTTCCTACACTGGTGCACAGTCAGCTTTGTGAGTTTGAGGAGGCATTAGCTAGAACTTTGAGGTCAAAAATGCCAACATAAGAGTCAAATCAGCATTACATACAAACAGACGTAATGACCTGCTTACTCTGCATGCTTTCAAGCTACCATCCTCGTACCTTCGCTAGCAGTCTCACAGAAATGGAGTGTGGTGTAGCCTGGACCAAGAGGTCCTTCGCACATGCTCACATTCACTGGGCGCATGCTAGTTTGCAGACAACATGGGAGGCCCATGAGTATAACCAGGGAACCTTTTTTTTAAACTGTTTAATGTTATACAGTCTGATGTCTTTAAGATGTATTTAAACAATTTCCTCATCTCCACTCAGTACTAAGTTCAATCGCAAAATCCCCCTTTTCTTTTGACTGTGATTTCTTTTGTGTGTGTAACCGTGTTAGCTGAAAGCCCTATTGAACTTAACCACAACATCTTGTTGTCTTTGAATGCTGAATGAAAAAAAACAAGGTATTTTATTTTAAATCACTTTAATTTGGATAAGTGGAAGCCCATTCAACCTCAGTCTAATTTTTCATTTTGTAACACAATTTTTCAAAACAAAAAGCTCAATCATTTCCCAATCTGTTCTTCATCCTTGATCAACCAGTAACATTTGTCAGCAATGTCACTCATCACCCGTGTCACTCAGCACCATTTCAAAATGCAATATTTCCTCTGTAATTGTCTGCTGTATTTGCAATTATTCATTACTAGATTTTTATAAATTTCTTCTCATAATAATCAGCTATGATCCTTGTTACATTCAACAATTATTACACTAACAATACTATGAGCAGATCTGGCCACCATGCTTTAGGAAGAATTCCTTTTTCTTTCACAAATATGCTTTATTCATAAAAATATCTTCATATACATTCGTAGTCACTAACACAGTTTGGTTCTATGCAGTAGCATATGAGGAAGTAACCAAACATTGGAGTTTGACTATTGCCCTTGGAAGGAGTACAACATAGATTTACAAGAATGACATCTGGACTTGAGAGGTTAAGTTATGAGGAGATGTTATGCAAATTGGAGTTTAATTTAGATAAATATGAGATGCTGCATTTTGGAAAGGCAAATCATGGCAGGACTTATACATTTAATAGTATGTTCCTGGGGAATTTCACTGAACAAAAGGACCTTGGTGTACAGGTCCATAGTTCCTTGAAAGCAAAGTCCTAGGTAGACAGGGTAATGAAGAAGGCATTTGGTATGCTTGCCTTTGTTGGTCAGAGGATTGAGTATAAGAGTTGGGAGGTCGTGCTGAGGCTGTGCAGGACATTAGTTAGTCCACTTTTGGAATATTGGGTGCCATTCTGGTCTCCCTCCTATAGGAAAAATGTTGTGAAATTTGAAAGGGTTCAGAAAAGATTTACAAGGATGTTTCCAGGGTTGGAGGATTTCAGCTATCGGGAGAGGTTGAATAGGCATCGGAGGCAGCGGAGTGATGTTACAGATGTTTATGAATTCATGTGGGTATGGATATGGTAAATAGACAAGGTCACTTCCCCAGTGTGGGGGAGTCCAGAACTAGAGGGGATAGTTTAAGGTGAGGGGAAAATTTAAAAGGGATCTAATTGACAACTTTTTCACACAAAGGGTGGTGCATGTGTGGAATGAGTTGCCAGAAGAATTGTTGGAGGCTGTTACATTTACAACACTTAAAAGGCATCTAGATGCATATATGAATAGGAAGGGTTTAGAGTGATATGGACCAAATGCTGGCAAATGGAAGTAGATTTGTTTAGGATATCTGGTCGAGTTAGACTGAAGGGTCTGTTTAATGCTGCATATCTCTATGACTCCCTGACTCTAAAGTAAGCCTGCTTTCTGTAGAATTTAGAAGGTTAAACAGTGATCTGACTGAAGTTTTCAAGATTTTAACAGGGAGAGGCAGAGTAGATAAAGATAAACTATTTCCACCACTAGGTGATTTGGGCCAGTCCATTCAGGATAGATTTGGAAAAATTTGGAACTCTCATCTACAACTAGCAGTGGATGCTGGATCAGTTGTTAATTTTAAATCTGAGAAAGATTATTTTTGTTAAGCAGACATATGAAGGATATAGCCCAAAGGCAGATATAGAGAGTTTTGCCACAGGTCAACTATGACCTGATTGAATGACAGAATAGACTCAAGGGGCTGAATGGCCTCCTTCTGTTCCTATGTTCCTAGTTCTTAATTCACCTATGGTCAGGAAATTTAAATCTGTCACGTGTTTTTGTTGTCAATGATCTGTTCACCAATGTAATCAGCTCATTACAGTACTCTTCGCAAAGAACATGCAGAATTTTGGAAAATAACTGCTGTATGAAATCATCTGCCTAATGGAGTATTAGGAATGACCATAGCTTTTGGAATTTTCTGATCTAACTAGGAAAACAAGTTTGGGCCATGGGAACAATGGTAATTTTTCTCAGAAACAGAAAATGCTGGAAATACTTAGCAGGTCTTTTTACCATCAGTGGAAAGAGAAACGTAAAGCAAGAAATAATTGAATTTGAGAACAGTATAGAAGACATTTTGCCCAGCTGATGAGTAACCACTTTGCCTTTATAATTTCTACCTCCTGTGGGTTATTGCACCGCAGGGGCATATGCAAGTACATTTGAAAAGCTGTAAGACCCTTTCAGGCAATGTCCAGCTACTCACTCCAAATTCCACTCTAATTCCCTCCTAAAGCTCCTAAGTCTCTCTAATGTAATAGTAGGAAAAGTATTGAAGAACTGAAATTCCTTATCATAGAAAACATTCTCCCCATGTTTTTAATGTAAAATACATTTTCCTCAAAGCATAACAGTTAAAAACTGCGCCATAAGAGTCTACAGTTTAATCATAAATGACACCAATAAATTAAGACGAATTCAGAATATCTCCCATGCACAGTAAAATTAAAAGTCTGGCTTATTTAACATATCAACTTCCTATTTCCTAGTGTTTATTTTTCAGTCAAATCCATTAAAGGATTGTGCAATGTTAGTGATGGGAATCATTTTGACGAGAAAAGCAATAAAAAAATGCTTTACAATCTGAATTCTTTTCTTAATAATGATTTTAACATGTATCACTCAAGGCACAATGATATCACTTTTCAACTAATACTATGCACTGGCCCAATATACCTCTTCTATCGCCAAGGATTAACTTGACTAACAAGGCAAAGTGTTTCTCATTTGCAACACACTGGCAAATTTGCAATTTTCATGCCACAGCGGATTTATATTAACCAATCAACTCTCATATTCAATCTCTTCTGAACACAAAATCAGTGCATGTAAATAATGCATCGACCTTGTTTACATATTGACCACATAATTACCTCAACTTGAAGCTTTCTAAAATGGCAAAGAAAGTAAAAGCAACTGCTGGGATACAACACACTACTGTATTTCATGACAGGGGTTGACTTCTTGAATGACTGCTTGCTGCAAGATGACAATTTAAAATAGAACATTTGGCACATTGAACTAAGCTCCTGTCTAAGTCAAGAGTAAAAGAGAATTGACAATCAATACAATTTTCTCCATTAAGGGAAAGCCAGCAGAGATTGATGACAATGGGTGGCCAAAAGATAATCTGTCAGCTAAGAAAAGGAGCATGCAGAAAACTGGTATTGGATTATTAAGTGCTGAAAAATTCACCTTTGTTTAAATGGACCTCCCAAATTTTCTTCCTGGAGATTATTGTGGAATAGATAGGTCTGAGTCTAGAGATCAGAAAAAGTATTGGAGTATGTTCATTAAAAATGTAAAAAAAATGGCTTCAATTAATTGAGAAATTAATTTACTTGTACTTTTAAATATATAGTGACATTTCCTTCATAAACTGTGAAATCAGCTTAAATAAAATTACTTAATCTGTTATTTTATTAGCATGGAATTCAGCAGAATTTACTAAACAAAATAATCTAATTGCAAGAAAAGTCTATCACAGATTCTTGTTAACATGGTGAAATAGAAGCTGTTATTTATGTTTTGCAAGTTTTCCAACTCCAGGATATTTATCAAAAGTGGTATTGAGCAGTTTAATACTTTGTTCCAAGATGATTATGTGTTTGCCTTGTGCCACATTGATTTTGGCATTCGATAGCAGACCCACACAGCAAGCTTAAAAGAAACAGTCATGGCTTAAGTATTTAATAATGGACTTGTGTCACTATAAGAACAGATAGCAAGTGCTCTTGGAGGTGTTTGAAACCCTATCCATGCTCTTTTTCAGGCTTTGTAAATCCAGAGAGATTCTTGATCCCAACACTATTTAAGCCTGCAATGAAAGGGTCAGAACTGTTACCCTCCATCAAAATACATATAGAGCTGACCACTTGATCCAATATTGGTTGTGTGTCTCAATGCTATACATAACTTATTTATAGAGTGAATCATTGGAACCTAATGTACAACCTGAGCATGTGATGTTGTCAGATTCAATGACAGTTTTCAAAGGAGAATTGGATCATTATCTGAAGAGAAAATCTTTGCAGGGCTATGGATGGAAAACAGAGGAGTGGCACTAGGTGAAGGAGTGCTCCAGAAAGCTGACAGGCAGAATGGAGCAAATGGCTTCCTTTGTGTTGTCATCAACTTATGATTAGATAGAGAAACATGCATTTATATGGCCTGCTTCAAGACCACCTAAGGTGTTTTACAACAAATGACATCCTTTTAAAGTGTCATAACATTGTAATGTAGGAATGTGTCTTATTAACTGTCACAAATAATAATAAGATAAATGTTGGCTGCGATATCAGAGTTAATAGGCTGCTCTTCTTTGATTAGCCCCAAGGGATAGTTTATATCCACGAGCAAGTTAGATGGGACCTCAGTTTAATGCTTCATCCAATGGTGACACCTTCAACTGTGCAGACACTCTTAGTTCTGCACACGAGTGTCAATATTGTTTTATACTCAAGTCCTGGGGTGTTACACGATCTTGGCAAACTTGCTTGCCTGCAGTTCAGTCTGCTCAGAAGGTCCATGGGCCTGTTTTTGTTTGTATAATGAGCTATCCATCAAGTTGCACTTTTGGCAATTCTACCTGCTCTAGCTCTGGTACTGAGTACACATCCTGTGCAGGTCCTTCTTGCATACACTCTAAATTACAAGTCAGACCAATTTCTAAGTTGGAGATGCAAGTGCAAGGCTGAGAGAACCCACAAGTCCCAAAGATCTGAACACTGCTTTTGATCTTTCTGTGGACAATGTGGAACTTCTGCCCCTGAACTGGAAGTTCCAAACAAAAGATAATACTCAATGGCATTTGTAAACAAAGACTGATGAGCAGCCTCTAAAAGAAGTGACAATTTATTATGCATAGTGCATGTGGAGAATTGATGGTTCATACTAGAAAGAGATTGTTGGTGTGTGTCTGGGGTGAGGTCATGTTCCTGACACTTGCCCTCCCCTTTGTGTCAAACACGTATTCTCTGAATGGAGTCAGTGCATGCATAAAGAACAGATCTTCCCTGATGTTGACTATGTCTATCGTGTACTAGTTAATCCACAAGATATGAAGGAGCAGTGTTAGAATCATGAGACAGTTGGAGGATGTGCATGTGCACATAATAGTGTGGTTGAAATGTGAAAGATGGGAGATGTGTGAAGAAGAAGAAAGGTAAAAGGTAAAGTTGCCGAAGTCTTACCAGACCATGGGCCTGCTCTCTCATTAGAGAGAGAAGACTGGTGGTGGTTTAACCAGAGGGTTACTACACCTCAGGAGAGGGGAAAGGTTGAACAGGAGACATGTTCATGGTAACCTCAACCAGTGCAGGAATTGAACCCACAATATTGGCATCATTTTGCATTGTAAACCAGCCAAATACATTAATGGACCTGTGCTCTACATCCTAGCTATATGTTTGGGGTGACATTTCTCGCAACAATTGTTCTGCCTCCCCTGCTCCCTTATTCTGGTCAGCTTGCCCAGCTTGCCCGGTTCTACCTCCTTCCCAAGATCCATAAGCCTGACCACCCTGGCTGACCCATTGTCTCAGCATGCTCTTGCCCCACTAAACTCATTTCTACCGACCTCAACACTGTCCTATCCCCCCTAGTCCAGGAACTTCACACATACATTCGAGACACCACCCACGCCCTCCACCTCCTCCAAGACTTCTGTTTCCCCGGCCCCCAACGCCTCATCTTCACCATGGATATCCAATCCCTCTACACCTCCATCCGCCATGACCAGGGCCTCCAAGCCCTCTGTTTTTCATCTCGAGATGTCCCCAACAGTCCCTTCCATCGACACTCTCATTCATTTGGCCGAACTGGTCCTCACCCTTAACAATTTCTCCCACTTCCTCCAGACCAAAGGGGTAGCCATGGGCACCTGTATGGGCCCCAGCTATGCCTGTCTCTTTGTTGGCTACGTAGAACAGTCGATCTTCCGTAATTACCGGCACCACTCCCCACCTCTTCCTCCACTACATTTTGACTGCATTGGCACCACCTCGTGCTCCTGCAAGGGGGTTGAACAATTCACCAACTTCACCAACACATTCCACCCTGACCTTAAATTTACCTGGACCATCCCTGACACCTCCCTCCCCTTCCTGGACCTCTCCATCTCCATTAATGACGACCGACTTGACACCGACATTTTTTACAAACCCACCGACTCCCACAGCTACCTGGATTACACCTCTTCCCACCCTACCTCCTGCAAAAATGCCATCCCATATTCCCAATTCCTCTGCCTCTGCCGTATCTGCTCCCAGGAGGACCAGTTCCACCACAGAACACACCAGATGGCCTCCTTCTTTAGAGACCGCAATTTCCCTTCCCATGTGGTTAAAGATGCCCTCCAATGCATCTCATACACATCCCGCACCTCCGCCCTCAGTCCCCACCCCTCCAACCGTAACAAGGATAGAACACCCCTGGTGCTCACCTTCCACCCTACCAACCTTCGCATAAACCAAATCATCCGCCGATATTTCTGCCACATCCAAACAGACCCCACCACCAGGGATATATTTCCCTCCCCACCCCTTTCCACCTACCGCAAAGACTGTTCCCTCCGTGACTACCTGGTCAAGTCCACACCCTCCTACAACCCACCCTCCCACAACTCATCCTCCCATCCTGGCACCTTCCCCTGCCACCGCAGGAATTGCAAATGCTGCGCCTACACCTCCTCCCTCACCTCCATCCAAGGCCCTAAAGGAGCCTTCCACATCCATCAAAGTTTTACCTGCACATCCACCAATATCATTTATTGTATCCGTTGCTCCTGATGCGGTCTCCTCTACATTGGGGAGACTGGACACCTCCTAGCAGAGGCGTTTTAGGGAACATCTCCGGGACACCCACACCAATCAACCACACCGCCCTGTGGCCCAACATTTCAACTCCCCCTCTCACTCTGCCGAGGACATGGAGGTCCTGGGCCTCCTTCACTGCCGCTCCCTCACCACCATACGTCTGGAGGAAGAACGCCTCATCTTCCGCCTTGGAACACTTCAACCCCAGGGCATCAATGTGGACTTCAACAGTTTCCTCATTTCCCCTTCCCCCACCTCACCCCAGTTCCAAACTTCCAGCTCAGCACTGTCCCAATGACTTGTCCTACCTGCCTATCTTCTTTTCCACCTATCCACTCCACCCTCTCCCCCTCCCCCCCCGATCTATCACCTTCATCCCCTCCCCCACTCACCTATTGTACTCTATGCTACTTTCTCCCCACCCCCACCCTCCTCTCATTTATCTCTCCACCCTTCAGGCTCTCTGCCTGAATTCCTGATGAAGGGCTTTTGCCCGAAACGTCGATTTTACTGCTCCTCGGATGCTGCCTGAACTGCTGTGCTCTTCCAGCCCCAGAATCTGGTTTCCAGCATCTACAGTCATTGTTTTTACCAGGTACCTAACTGCCACCTGGTGGATAGAAAATAACCCTCCTCTGACTGACCGCGTCTATTAATACCTTCATTGCTGTGCCATAACATTGGGAGGGATTGAGCTGCCCTGCAGATTTTCCTGTACCTAACATTGTCCATTGTCGTCACATATAGTTGCCTGCTCTCAGAGGGCACCTCCCCTTTAAGAGGCAGAGGCATCAGGAACACAACACATTAATGCCCCGTTGGATGGCAAATAATGTGCATTGAACTTGTAGCCTGTTTAATTTCAATTAATGAAGGAATAGTTAATTTAAAGCTTTCGTTACATCTATGTGACTGAGTGCAGTGTCTCTTCCAGAGCCAAAATGTGCTAAGACCAATTTCTGCCCCCCTGTTAATTCACTGCATAACTCTAGTCCACAGAATTGTTACGGCACAGAAGGCATCGTTTGACCCTTCATGTCTGTGTTGGCTCATTGGAGGAGCAATTCAGATCGCCCCATTCCCCAGTTCTCTCACTGTTGCCCTGCACATTCTTCTTTTTCAGATAATAATCCAATTGCTTTTTCAATTACTTAATTGAACTGCTCACCGCCATGCTCTCAGACAGTGTTTTCCAGATCTTAAGCACTCACTGCATGGAAAAGCTTTTTTTCTCAAATTGCCATTGCTTCTTTCTGCGCCTTGATTCTTCTAATGGGAGGAGTTTCTCCCTATCCACTCTGTTCCGGCCACTCATGACTTTACTAAATCTCCCTTCAATATTCTCTTCTCCAAAGAAAACAACCCAAACTCTCCAGTCTAACTATTTTAAGGTAACCATAGTTGTGGGTATGTTCACCGAGCCGGGAAGCTGATTTGCAGACATTACGTCCCTGTCTAGGTGACATCTTCAGTGCTTTGGAGCCTCCTGTGAAGCCCTGCTGTACTGTGTCTTCTGGAATTTATTTGGTTCCGTTCTTGCCGCTTCTGGTTGCCAGTTCCAGTTGTTTGTTGTAGTGGCCACTATATTGGGTCCAGGTTGATGTGTTTGTTGATAGAGTCCGTGGATGAGTGCCATGCTTCTAGAAATTCTCTGACTGTCCTCTGTTTAGCTTGTCCTATGATCAATGTTTTGTCCCAGCCGAATTTGTGGTTCCCTGTCATCTGTGTGTATGGCTACCAGGGACAGCTGGTTGTGGTATTTAGTGGTTAGTTGGTGTTCATGGATGCAGATTGCTAGTTGTCTGCCTGTTTGTCCTACATAGTGTTTTGTGCAGTCCTTGCATGGAATCTTATAAATTACATTAGTCTTACACGTGACTGGTCTAGAATCTTTTGTTCTAGTGAGTTGTTGATTGAACGTGGATGGCGGTTTATGGGCTGTCGGGAATCCGAGTGGCTGGAGAGGTCTGGCTGTCAGTTCCAAGACATTTTTATATGAGGTAGAGTGGCTGGTGAGTTAGGTCATGGCATGTCCTTGTCACATTGTTTGTCTACTTGGCATCTGCAGAAGACGTTGCGGGGTTATTCCATTCTTGGTGAAGACCTTGTAGAGGTGTTCTTCTTCTTCTTCTCTTCACAGTTCAGGAGTGCTGCAGTGTGTTGTAGGGTCCTAATGCAGTTTCTGTTGTGTGTTTTTGGATGGTTGCTGTTGAAGTTCAGGATGTGGTCTGTCGGGTTTTTCTGTACACACACGTTAAGGGAAGAACGTTCGTCACCTTTAAGGTTCTCATGAATCTTTTTTACACTGTACCTACTGACTTCATATCCCGTAAAGTATGTTGTCCAGAACTGAATATAAATCTCCAGTTGAGGCTGAACCAATGTTCTTTACAAATTAATTTCTTTGTATTTATGCTGTAATCCCTATTGGTAAAGTCTTGTATGTCATGTACTTTATTAGGTACTCTCTCAAACTGTCCCTTAGAATTGTACCCCTTATTTATCTCTCCCAAGTTCTACCCTCCAGAATGAATCACTTATATTAGCGTGACATTTTATCCACCACTTGTCCGCCAATTCCACCAACCTGTCTATATCTTTCAAAAGTTGTACATGCTATCATCCACAAAAGGTGCAGTGCTTCCGAGTGTTATATCATGTGCAAATTTTGAAATTCTGTCCGATGTTCAGACACCAGAAGAGCAAGGATTGCTACTCAATACACTGGGAAAACTCCACTGCAAATATATTTGACGTCATCCTCGCCAATCTGCCAGCCACAGATTCACCTGTCCATTACAGTATTAAGAAACGACCACCACACAATTTCTTGTGGAGACAAAGTCCATTGTCTTCTCATTGAGAATGTCATCCACCATATTGTGTGGATTTTTAAAAAACCCTTCCTCCACTCTGATAAGTATCCAAAAGCTATTACACCGATTCTTGCCACTCTGCTACTTTTGCGGTTCACGTTGTCCCTGTTCATTTCATTGCATGAACTATAACTTTGCCCAACATTCTGTTGTGTTGCGCTTTATTGAATACCTTCTGCAAGCCCATATACACCACAGCAACAGCATCAGTCTCAAAAACCCCTCCTTTAGCTCATCAAAAAGCTCCACAAAGCTGGTGAACTACAATTTGCCCCTTAACAAATCTATGCTGGTTTTCCTTAATTAACTTGTACTTAATTGGCTTGTAGTTGTTCAAAAACAGGGTGCAAAGTTTTTTTTAAAGATTAGATTACCTATTGTGGGGAAACAAGCCCTTCAGCCAAACAAGTCCACACCAACCCTCTGAAGACCAACCCACCCCCCTCTGACTAATGCACCTAACACTATGGGCAATTTAACAAGGCAAATTCACCTAACCTGTAACTGTAGGAGGAAACCCACGCAGACAATGTGCAAACTCCACACAGACAGTCGCCCGAGGCTAGAATTGATCCTAGGACCCTGGTACTATGAGGCAGCAGTGCTAACCACTGAGCCACCGTGCCATCCTTCTGGCCAAATAAGAGTGCAACAACTGCAATTCTCAAATCCTCTGACACCACCCAAGTCTAAAAAAGACTGCAAAATCATGGCCAGTGCCTATACAATTTACGGTCTCACTTGCTTCAATATCTTTGGATGCATCTCACCTGGTACTTTATCAACTCTAAATACAGACCACACAATGCTATTTATTCATCAATATCAAACCTGTCAGTTGTCTGAATTCCCCCTCTGTCACCATAGCCCCTGTGCACTCTGTTTCTTGATTAAAAAAAACAAAGTTGCAGTTTAACCAGCCCCCTTCCTTTGCCTTTTTTGGAACACACATGACCCCACCCTTCTTTAGCAACATTTTATCATTTTAAAAGCTGTGACAAAATGCTCCTCGTCCTATTTCTTTTTATCTCCTTCACAGACCCATCCCAGACTAACCGTTAGTGATTTTAACAGCCTTAAGTCGATAAGAAGTGCAGATAAATTCCAAGATGTTTGGCCCAAGGAATTTACTTCTGTTTTTCATCAGACTTTCACAAAGTTTACACAACCTTAATTTCTTATTAGGTGTTCAGGAAGAAAATTACAAATGAAACAAATCACAAATTCAACTAAGGTGAAAAACAATGAAAACAGAAACAAGTCAGCAGGAAAAAAAACTGCATTTATTAATGTGATAGTTATGTTAAAATCAAGCATTCTTACTTGTTGATAGATTTACTAAAATAGTTGAGCCTGTCTCACACCAATTTATTCCTAAGCATATCACCAGAGCAAATTTAGGAAATCCAAATGAAAACAGCAACTATTGGAAAAATAGAATTAACTCATCAGCTTTTGACAAATACAAATGAACATTTTGAGTGAGGGCTTCTCATTGGAGCTGATGAAGACATTTCATTAAATTTACATTTTTTTTCCCTCAGTGACAATTAAATTTACTTTCGTTTAACAACCTTGTCCTTTTTAAAGGCAAGAATAGAGGTGAAACAAGGAGAGAGACTTGTCTTGTGTAAATGACAGCAAAATTTTGCTGCCAGGACTGGAGGCTCTGCTAGTAATTTAAAATAATTTAGTAAAATAATTGCTGTGATTGATTTTTCAGGTCTGAAGATCACACTCTACACTTACATTTGACAAGTCTTTTGCTGAACATTTCTAAAGGTGATGGAAATGGATTTATAAAAGTCTCATTAATCAATGGGAAGTATTCTACATGGTTCTCAACTCCTATCTTAAAATGTTGAAGGAATATGTTTATTGCTCTTAGCTGTTCTATTCACAATACAGGAGCAGAAAAAGTCACCCATACTAATACTATTGTGGATCCTGCACAAAATCTTTCATCTTCCATTCAGTATTTCTTAACATTGCAAGTAGTCATGAGAAAAAAAATGATCAATAGTGTTAAGGCGATGTGAGTAAGGGTAAATTGGATTCCTTTCTTTTACCTCCTAAATTAGCCACAACAAAAATGTAATTATCTTTTTAGCATGCAGATATAACTGATTCCAATTAATATATAGTTAACTAGTTTGCCTGAAACAAAATAAGGAGCTACTTATTGGGTTTTCTCTGTGAAAGGATGGGCAAATGTATTACTTCCAACCTTGAGAAAAACAATAATAATCCAACATTGTGTGTGTTCACACACACACAAAACTTAAAACGGGGATGGTATCCAGAACTAATTGCAAAATAAAGGAATATTCCATTTAGAGTTCCTTAGAGTGTCTTTGATATGTGAGGTTTTAACCTGAGACCATGGTTGGTTCGTGGACTCCTGGCTCATCAGTAGTTGTGACGATTGTAGATAGCTTTGAATCTTCAGTGCTTAGACAGTTCTCCAATTTTTGTTCTTCATGGTTGCTTTGTCCTTCCTGAGAGAAACAAAAAGCAGAGAGCAAGAGAGAGCTTCTTCAGGTTCTGCTGTTAAAAACCCATTTCCAATATTTTGCCAAAGCAGTTGTTTGAAGAATGGCTCAGTTGTGTATTCCCATTGTTTCCAAGCTGGATTGCTGCATCCAAACTTTTGACCACCTGTGAAACTTAATATACAAGTGTACATTGAAAATACAGGTAGTTCTTCTATGATGTGATGGTTGTGTTCTTGTGCAGCCCCACATTATAGAAAAATCATGCTTTAGGTACAGAACTTCAAGTATTGGTGATGTAATCGTGTTATAGCCAACACATGTTTTAAAAGTTCGCACTTTGGAAACAGTGTCCCCAATTTGTCAATCGCGTTATAGCAGAATGTGCGTTACAGCAGAATGACCTGTAGAGATCCGAGTTTCATCACACACAACAGGTTTCAGACTCTTTTGATAATTGGGTTTGTTTCCATTCAGATAATTTTGCTTAGCTCACATAAGTTTCCTGGAGCTGAGCTCAATGTGTGGTCAAGTGATCACTACATCCATTTTTAAGTCAGTGTTTTTCTACTTTTGAAAAATACTTAAGATCAAGGAGGTTCTAGGTATTAAACACAGATGATAAAAGTCAAATCTGTTAATCAATATTTTAATACTATCAGGACAAAGCTACCTAGAAACTATACAATTGGAACCTGTTACAAAACCAATAAGTTGTGCTAAAATTATTCTTAAACTGTGTTTCGTTATTCATTTTCTTGTGATTCTTCTGAGTGTTCATGACAATGCTTTTGAAATATTTCATGATGCTTCCAATATGGAACAAAAGTTTACAGAAACAAACAAAGTGTATCATAAATAATACTTTGAAACAACTCCAATCTACCATGCAATTCAAATTATTTTTACCTTGTTTATTCTGTACATAGCTGAAAATGTGTTGCTGGAAAAGCGCAGCAGGTCAGGCAGCATCCAAGGAACAGGAGAATCGACGTTTCGGGCATAAGCCCTTCTTCAGGAATGAGGAAAGTGTGACCAGCAGGCTAAGATAAAAGGTAGGGAGGAGGGACTTGGGGGAGGGGCGTTGGAAATGCAATAGGTATCGCATTTCCTATCGCATTTCCAACGCCCCTCCCCCAAGTCCCTCCTCCCTACCTTTTATCTTAGCCTGCTGGACACACTTTCCTCATTCCTGAAGAAGGGCTCATGCCCGAAACGTCGATTCTCCTGTTCCTTGGATGCTGCCTGACCTGCTGCGCTTTTCCAGCAACACATTTTCAGCTCTGATCTCCAGCATCTGCAGTCCTCACTTTCTCCTCTTATTCTGTACATAGGCAGGAGAGCACCACCTTCTCCTTGGTATATTTTCTACTGCAAAGATGAACTTACATAATTTTAGCTGATTATATTCCATGCAAGGTAGGGATGAACTTATTAGAAATGTTGAACTTAATATGTTCCATATTTATACTCGGAAGATGCTGGTACTTGCAGAATAATATAGTTAATTCTTCAATGCAGTTCTTGGAGGAAGTGGCACTTCCAGGGATTTTATATTCAAAATCTGATATTGCCTTTTGCAGAAGAGGAACAAATACTTAAAAGTATACACGTACACCAGTTGATGACCAGAATGGTTGAATGCTTTGCTCCACAAACTTATGACATTGTCCCAACTGACCACTCAGGTACCCTATGATATTTATCAGCTCTATGTGTTTGTGGTACTGGGTAAGGCTGGTTTGATGTGGTTCAGTGCCAACCATTATAATTGGCTGTTTATACTTATGAGGATCTTAGGGTGCAGGCACTAATACAGCTGTTCTGTCCAAAACCTGGAGTAGAGTTCTTTGTCTTTAACCTCAGCCTATGTGTAACAACATCAGAATGGGTGGAACTCAGTGTACCAGGGACATAACTTCATCAGAAACATTACCATATACAACTTCACCTTACCAATTTCTTTCCCAATAGTTGGTTCAACATGCAACCATTTATTTAACCCCAAGTCTCTGATGTTTGATTCCAGTAATCTAGATGTTTCATAAGTCTTCTGGTGTTTGGACTTGGAATATGAGTAGTCCTTTTGCTTGAGGACTGTTCCCTTAGATTCTGACTTTGACCTCCTTAATTGGTCTGTGAACCATCATCACAGTGACATTCTTATTGGATTAATTCCAGTGAAGAATTAATAGGTGATCGTTTCACAATGAGACAAGCTTCCTGCAATTTCCCTGGCCAACACTCCTATCTGCACAGACCACACGTTCAAGGTTGGACCGCTGACTGATTCATGTAATTCCTGTTGGGGTTCCTTTTTGACAGCAATTATGCATAATGATGTCTAATACATTGTATATCCTGCTGTTCCTGATTACTTACTTTTGGCAAATAATTTTTTTAGTCCCGTGGGCTTAACTGTGGATTCAACTTCTGCACTGTAATAGAGTTGAATCTTCAATCTTTTTCCAATCAGAAATTCTGATGGCAATCAACCATTCAAGAATGGAGTGGACTAGTAATTTAACAAGGTTGCATAGAATCATAAAATCATAAAATTTTATAGTACAGAAGGAGGCCGTTTGACCCACCATGTCTGTACTGGTTCCTCAAAGAGCTTCAAGCTTACTTTTTTTTTCAGAAAGGATTTTACCTTTAGACCCATGTTGGCTTCCCCATTCGATTGTGGTGTCTCAGCAAGTTCAGAACTGGCTGCGAATTGGCTGAAAGACTTGTTAGCAAACTGTGTCCCATTGCTTGGTATGACCACATGGATGATCCTATGTGTAGCCAGTATTTCATGCAAGTGGGCATGTAGCTTCCACACTTCCTTATACAGAGAGAAATATAGATACGAGTGGCCATAAAATATATAGAAGTTTGTTCCTATTCATCTTGTGAGGAAACTAGTGGGATGCTTTTCTGGCCTATAAGAGTGCAAGTTTCACAGTCACATATGAGATCCTCAAGCTCCTTTGAATTGCCTGAACACCACACTGATGACAAAGCGCAGTCCCTAGTCTTAGTAATACCTAATTGTCCTTGGTGAGTCCTATTCATGATAGATGGCCACAGAGAAACTGCAACCACCAGCCTTTCACTAAACACCAGCAAGTTATCTGCAATTGTGAAACACTTGTGATACTCAAAATACCTCAACAACCCTAAGGGTTTTTCGTCTGGCCAACCTGTGATGCTTTATCAATTAAGAGCAACATGTCCTTGCTCCTTGGATTGATTTTGTTTCAGGTTGTTGGCCACTGAGTCATGGTTGCCTGAGTTATATCATTCAAACTTATCAACAAATTCCTCATCATTTGTTATAAGCCTGTGAACTGTCACAATGGCGTGTGTATGTGCATGATATTTGTAACCTCTCCTGCACATTATTCTTTTCAAAGGTGAACGTCATAACACAGAGTCAGAATCTTTGTCAGTGGAGACAATCCTTCCTAACTCATTCTCTGACAAAGCTACATTTTAGGATAAAGGGTAAGCTCAACTTTTGTGGGCATGCTCTGCTTCAATTAGATCATGGCTGATTTGATTACTCCACATTCCTGCCTGACCCCAACAACACCTTACACCTTGCTCATCTATTTCTGCCTTAAAGTTATTCAAGGATGATGTTTCCACAACATTTTGGGGAAAAGAGTTCCAAACGATCATGTCCCTCTGTGAGATAATATCCCTATCTTAATGAGTCCTTTCCATATCCACCTAGTCTATATCCTACAACATCTTCCCTCACCCACTGTCACTCCTACCAACCTTCTATACTCTGGATTAGTGGTGCTGGAAGAGCACTGCAGTTCAGGCAGCATCCGAGGAGCAGGAAAATCGATGTTTCGGGCAAAAGCCCTTCATCAGAATACAGGTAGAGAGCCTGAAGGGTGGAGAGATAAATGAGAGGAGGGTGGGGGTGGGGAGAAAGTAGAATAGTGTACAATAGGTGAGTGGGGGAAGGGATGAAAGTGATAGGTCAGGGAGGAGGGTAGAGTGGATAGGTGGAAAAGAAGATAGGCAGGACAAGTCATGGGACAGTGCTGAGCTGGAAGTTTGGAACTGGGGTGAGGTGGGGGAAGGGGAAATGAGAAAACTGTTGAAGTCCACATTGATGCCCTGGGGTTGAAGTGTTCCAAGGCGGAAGATGAGGCGTTCTTCCTCCAGGCGTCGGTTGGTGAGGGAGCAGTGGTGAAGAAGGCCCAGGACCTCCATGTCCTCGGCAGAGTGGGAGGGGGAATTGAAATGTTAGGCCACAGGGCGGTGTGGTTGATTGGTGTGGGTGTCCTGGAGATGTTCCCTAAAGCGCTTGCTAGGAGGCGTCCAGTCTCCCCAATGTAGAGGAGACCACATCGGGAGCAACGGATCCAATAAATGATATTGGTGGATGTGCAGGTAAAACTTTGATGGATGTGGAAGACTCCTTTAGGGCCTTGGATGGAGGTGAGGGAGGAGGTGTCGGTGCAGGTTTTGCAATTCCTGCGGTGGCAGGGGAAGGTGCCAGGATGGGAGGGTGAGTTGTAGGGGGGTGTGAACTTGACCAGGTACTCATGGAGGGAACGGTATTTGCGGAAGGCGGAAAAAGGTGGGGAGGGAAATATGTCTCTGGTGGTGCGGTCCGTTTGGAGTTGGCTGAAATGTCGGCGGATGAATAGGTTTATGCAAATGTTGGTAGGGTGGAAGGTGAGCACCAGGGGCGTTCTATCCTTGTTACGGTTGGAGGGGTGGGGTCTGAGGGCGGAGGTGCGGGATGTGGACGAGATGCGTTGGAGGGCATCTTTAACCATGTGGGAAGGGAAATTGCGATCTCCAAAGAAGGAGGCCATCTGGTGTGTTCTGTGGTGAAACTGATCCTCCTGGGAGCAGATACAGTGGCGGCGAAGGATTTGGGAATATGGGATGGCATTTTTGCTGGAGGTAGGGTGGGAAGAGGTGTAATCCAGATAGCTGTAGAATTGGGGGGGTTTGTCAAAAATGTCTGTGTCAACTCGGTCATCATTAATGGAGATGGAGAGGTCCAGGAAGGGGAGGGAGGTGTCAGAGATGTTCCTGGTAAAGTTAAGGTCAGGGTGGACCCTGTCTGACCAATGTACTGCTCCTCACTACCTCAGAACACCTTAGCCCCTTTCAGTCATATGCAGCAGGGTTAATTACTGTGTAAACCACTTTCATCTGATTCAATCCCTCCCTTTCTCTCATTGAGGGAGAAGGCAGGCCATTACTGGGCATGGAGAAAACATATAATTGGAAGGAAGACCAACATTCAACTCCACACCCTGTGCAAGGAAAGAACACTGGCCCTTGCAGAAAAAGACCAGGATCACTTTGAGGTCTTTCTAAGACATACATGACCTACCAGTTGAGGAAGAAAGTACTATTTTTCATTCCATTGCAACTTTCTGATTTACCCCACTGTCAGTGATCTTCATTGTACAGCACATCCACCCACTGGCAATGGTTCCTTCCCTCACTTTTGTGTTGCTTGTACAGCCAGCACGTTCACCAACTCAGCAATGATCTGGCACAAATTACTTTGGCAAAAGTGTTGATACATTTGTGGTTTGAGTGTTGTTAGATCCCACATAGATCCCTAGTGGAAGCAGCCAGTTGTATAAAGGTTTAGCAAAGCTGTCACCTTCACAGCCATTGGGATATGTTGGCCTTGCACTGCTTCAGGTCCCAGATCCTACTGCAGCTGCTGGCATCATTCTATTATAGTGCCCCAGGACATCCTCAGCCTGTAGTGCTATTGAACCTCTCTCATCTGGGGGAAAATGATATCAAGGAAATCAGACCATGGATCTTCTGTACCTTCTCAGCATCATGAAGGGACCTTCAGCCAAAACATTTCCACGTGAAGGTTGTTCAGCTGCTGCTACAGGGTGCTGCTATGTGTGAGCTTGCTGATGGTCCTCCTTCACCTCTCAACAATTTTGTTGTATTAGATAAGGCCAGGTACAGCTGCATCTGTTGGTTCACATGAACATGTGTGGGAATATCAGAAACCAAGCAGGATCTCACTGATGTGAGCAGTCAGCATTTGGATCACTTACAAATGACAGTTTAGTACATTCCTCCAAACAGTGAGACATAGAGGACTCCAATAGAACCACCATAGAATGAGTCTGCATGATCCTATGACATAAGCAACTCATTGTGAGGAATGCAGTACAAGTCACTTTGTGTAAATAGGAAGATTGTAGCTCCTGTATGATTAAAATAACTTGTGCCCCATCCCCAGCTCATTCAAGAAAATCAGCGTTGCACATAAAAGCATGTTGGTAAACATTTACAATCAAGGTGAAAAGAAATCAGCTTCGTGCCATTGTGCAGCCTATAAGACCTTGGATTGTCTTTGTGAATTATGACCCACAGTTGACAGGTTAGAGATTGCCTATGATTCCTTCTGTTTAACAGAGATGGATATGATCAGTGTATAATGAACATGGTCAAAATTGCTTGGGACTAGGATTTCAGTCCCAACACAGTTGAACACTGTATGCATTTCCCATGCAGGAAACTATCATTACAGATATCTTCCAGTCATATTTTGAAAGTGCATGATTAATGCAATTGAACCTTGAAGGTCCTCTCATCACTCACAAGTAGAGCCTGAGTGGTCAAAGAGCAAAGAAAAACTCTCTCTCCAGTTGTGGTGACATTCTTTTTCCATTTCTATTGCGTATTTGTGATTTACATGAATGCAGGTCACACTCAGCACAGTAAGTCCAGGCTTATCCTGGTAGTCCTTGAACTTCCATGTTTCTTTCTTCCTTGCATTCCTGGTTGAGCTCAACGTTCCTGAATTTCAATGTATTCCTGCAAATCTCTTTGAATTATAGCTTCATCGCCCAAATGAGCCCCAGCCCTAATAAGTTACTCATGCCATCCATCGTGCTTCCCCCATGGACATCAGGGTGGTCAATAACCACCCTCCCACAGCAGCCTCTGTCCTCCAATTCAATGTTGTCACCTTCCACCCCATAAATTCTGAGATTTTTTTTCCCTTCACAATGACTGTCTCCTCTTTTAACTTTAATTGAGATGATCCCCAGGACTAACCATGGCCCACATCCACAAACAGCCCAGACTGAAGACTGACCAGACCACTGACTGTTACCTATGAAGCATCCTGACTGACTTATTGTGACTCAACAAACTGCTGGCACTGGATCCATTAGACTGACCTTGACCCCCTCCCCAAACTGTAGTAACAGGAAACCCCCAATGTTGGAAACCCCAAATGGCTGTGCCCAGGTCCCTAGACCGATATCCTCTGTTGTCCTTGACTTAGTAGGCTGGGGCCCCCTTCCTGAAGATTGACTCTCTTGAACTTATTGAAGCTTATTGCTCCTTGAATTTGAAATGTGATCATTTTGTTCTAGCACATGTAACATATTTGCGGCACGTACTGCTGGCACGTGGTGTAAGTATGGCATTGCTGTAGCATGGTGCCATCCAATAACAGGTCCACTCTCTTGATTGTTGGCTGCTGACAGCCATGACAAACTGCCTGGTTTTGTGCCTGTGCTAAAAGGCAAGTCAAGACAAAAGTGCTGTGAGCTTTCAGGCTTTGGCTGAGGGGCAAAGCACAAAAAGGCAAAGTAAATCAAGGTAAAGGCAGATATGCTGCATATTTCACTCAATGCAAAGTGTATGCTAGATGAGCAAGTGATGAACCCTGAGGTCCATCCTGCTTAAATGCATGAGTTGGGTGCCTGTACCTGCATGCAAAATGTCCTAGCAACAGTAACACAATGAAAGATCCAGTGCACTCTGAAAAGTAGCACTGAATTGCAGAACCATAATGTGACTGGATCAAAGATGTGTCATGATGACGCAGTGAGGCTGGTATGTGTCCAATATCATCCTCCTGGATGGAAAAGTGCCAATGAGCATGCCCTGACATGTTGATCATTACTATCAAAGATGGAGGCCCTGGAGTCACCAGTTACCTGCTCTCAATTGTGGGACGTGGGTATCCCTTGCTGGGCCAGCATTTATTGTCCATTCCTAGTTGCTTTCGAGAAGCTGCCTGGAGTGGTGAGCTGCCTACTGGAACCACTGCAGTAGACCATAATGTCGTTAAGGGGATTTCCATGATTTTGACCCTGCAACAGGAACAATTATATATTTCAAAGTCATGACAGTGAGTAACTTGGTGCTGTTCCCATATACCCACTGCCCTCTTTCTTCTAGAAGGAATTGGTCATGCGTTTGAAAGGTGCTGCCAAGGACCTTTGGTGAATTTGTGCTGTGCATCTCGTAGAGCTACTAAGCAACAGAACTAAGTGTTTGTGGGTGTGTGTCAGGCAAGTAGGCAGCTTTGTCCTGGATGGTGTCAAGCGACTTCAATGCTTTTGGAGCTGCACTCATCCCGTGGGGAACATTCCATCGCTCTCCTGACAGACACTTTGAAGATACTGGTTAGGCTTTGAGAAATTAGGAGGTGAGTAAATTAGTGCAGTTTTTCAGCCTCTGACCAGGTCTTGTAGCTACAATATTTATTCAGTTCAGTTTCTGCTTAATTTTAACTCCCAAGGTGTTGATACTGGAAGGACTCAGTGATTGTAACACAGCTAAATGTCAAGTGTCAGTAGTTAGATTGCTTCTTATTGGAGATAGTCATTGCCTGGCATTTGTGTGACATGAATGTTTCTATCTAAGGGGTGGAAGAATAGAAAACTATATAGCAGTAAGGCAAGTTAAGGCAATAATGACATACTAATGCATTCAAGTAGATGCAAATAGACCTTCCAACATTCATTAGTGAGATTGTGATGTTATTTTTTAAAATCTGTTTTTTCTTTCTTAACATCAAAAATCTCATTTCTGTTGGTCTCATGCTATTTTTCCTATGGACCTTTAATGTCCAAGTTAGGGGATGAGAAGATTCCCGCCCATTACATTAGTATACCTTTAAAAGACATACATATGTAATAGTATGTGACCTAAGGTATAAAGTTTGCATTTTTCAATTTATCTTGGAAATTACCTGAAGCACGATACACCACAAATGGCACGTTGCTTTGTGCAACCTTTAGCAGAACGTATACTAAACACTGATGTGCCTGTAAATGCAATCTTTTTACACAATAGATAGTTGTAATAAATGTCTGTTGAATTCTTCAATACAACAATATTCAATCCAGTTTCTTATCATAGGAAAGTTTTCATAAATATTGTCTCGTCAGGTAAAACATCCTGCTGAAAGCCATAAAGTCACTTTATTATGTATACAACAAAATTGTCCAATAGACAATGGAGGTACTATGTCTTTGGCATCTGTTTGAATGTAGATTATGACTGCATAATGGTTATTATATGTAACTAATAATCGAAAGACCTGGAGTAATGACAAGTATTGAAATGCCACAACACAACTGGGACATTTTAATTCAATCGAGTAAGTAAATCTGGATTAATAAAACTAGTATCAATAACAATGACCATGAATCTATTGGGTTGTTTTAATCATCCAATCATAAATTTCTTTTAGAGAAGAAGATCTGCCACCCTTACCTGGTCTGGTCTATGTATGGCTTCATCTCCTCCACAACGTGGTTGTCTCTTGACTGTCTTTTGAAATGACTTAATAAGTCATTCAATTAATACAAAACATATTAAACACCACATGGAATGCAGCAAATGCTATATTATCATCAAAGGCAGTGAAAGATTGACCATAGATATTGTTCTTGTCAGCATTGCTCACATCTATGAATTAAATTTAAACAAATTCCAAAAGGATAAATTTCCCTCTTTTTTTTCCCCCAAGTTCCTGCTATGCTAGGTTTCTAACCACAATACTTTGGAGGTGATAAGCCATTCTGGGTTCCTACTCATAGTTGTGCAGCAACTCATCTATTTCCTAAACTCTAGAATAACTCCTGACTGCAAGTCTCCTATTTTCGTCAAGGTATCTTGGGAAATGTTGCTTAGGCAGTAACAAGTGTGGATTTCACAAGTCTGTAAATTATAGCTCTCCTAAGTATGAATTTATTACAGGATTTTTGACATAATGACCAATATTGATCCATTGTGAACCTGCATGAAGCAAAGTGTGAACTTAATATGAACCCGCATCATAAAGTTTTACAATATTGATCTTCTTATATTATCCTTATTATTTGAGTCTAATGATAAGAAGTGAGACATGAAGAGACAGAGCAAATATATACAAGAAGATTATATATACAAGACTGAAAGGAATGAAGTAAAAAAGATTTGAAAGAAAATGCCACAGATTTGTAAATTGTACACTTCATGAAGCATATTCATTTTATTGCCCATTGTCTTCCTGCTGTAGTCATGCATAATTCCTATAACATTTACAAAGTTAGTTAAGCATTTATAATATCAACACTTTTAATCGAGATCTAAGTTGCAATGTGTGGATATGCTTGAAATGATTCAAATTAAATTTGAAATGATGTCTGCATTTTTGAATTGCTCACAGCTGCCCAATTGGAAATAGCAGATTGTTCACTAACCTGAATGAAATAATACATAATGTTTGCATGATAGTATGCAAATTGTATCAAAGTATATGCTGATGAAATATCTCAGTTGATGTGGGATTCTTCAATTAATTCAATATTGGACTGGCATTTTATAAATTTGTCATGATGTTATACTTATTTTGTTGCTTTGAGGATTGCTAATAAAGCTACAAACCAATGTTTCTTTCTAGCAAAGGATAGATGAGAGATTTTCAAAGAGTTGCTCCAGTAAAAAAAACAATTGTAGGCCCAACCAACATGCATCGGAAAGTCTGGTGTTCAGCTAGAAATTAAAATATTAATAAGAACAGGTATTGCAGGTAAAGAGAAAATATTAGCGTTGGTTGGGACACCATGGACTAGTGTCATAATCGATAAGTTTCAGCCGGATCTTTCAAGAATGTAATTAGAAAATACATTTACATGCAAAGAGAGTTGAAATTTGGAGATTTTTTCAGCAAATGGCAAATCATTTTAAAAAAGTAGTAAATTATAATGTTGAGAAATTCAAAAGTAATAGGGGACCTGGGAAAAGAAATGTTTTTATGATTTATGTCACTGATCAATTAGAACTTTGCAATTATTGCAAGATGGTGAAGAGACAAAATGATGTATTTCTGTTCCTATATTGCCAATTGTCTGATGTCTTTCTGAATTGTTGAGCACCCCACTCATGTTCAAGATTCCTTGTTAAGTCAGTTTACAAGATGAGCAGTGAGCTTTATATCTTCTTTTCTCTGAGCCCAAGGCCATAGCCAGCTAGCTATACTTCCTCTAGCATCCCCAAACCCCTCGACTTGTTTTATCAAATCTGAGAACATGTCGAAAATGGCGCCTGCCACCTTGAGTTACTCAGTGCAGACCCAAAGATTCATCTGCCTTCAGGTTAGGTAGCTAGGTTCACAAAAGAATTAGAATAAAAATTAAAGCAATTTTGTCAAATAATTATCAATAATAAGTCTGTAAGTTTGCTCGCTGAGCTGGAAGGTTTGTTTTCAGACGTTTCATCACCATAACATAATCAGTGAGAGTCTCCGAAGATTATCATTGATGATGTTACCTAGTATGGTGATGAAACGTCTGAAAACAAACCTTCCAGCTCAGCGAGCTAACTTGCATACTTATCATCAACCTGAGCTACAAATCTTCCCAAAAACCGCTGATTATCAATAATGCTTACAATAATTTATATTAAATTATATTGTGGCTTCATCAGCAAATAAATTTTCTAGTAAATAAATTTGCAACATTTTAAAGAATACTTCAAGCAATAAGAATTTTTCAAGATTGTGAACACTTGTGTTTGTTTCTTTTACTGGACATTTGATGTATATTAATCCAGTTGACAATTTTGTAGTGTTCAACAATGGTTCAGTCATTAAATACAGGACTTCCACATTTTTAAAGGTGTCCTGAAAATGTGGAAAAACCCAGACATTTGCTCTTTACTTCTCACTGCTCTCTCCTTGCTAAGAAAACTGCCAAATATTAGCTCCGCCTACATTGACCTGAAATGTTAACCCTGTTCTCCCTCTGCGGCTGCTGCCTGACTTGTTGGATGTTTCAGCATTTGTTTTTGTTCAACAATTTTGCCATCTTTACTGAGGAGGGTAAAAAAGATAGTGCACACTGCACAGCTGGATTACAAACTTTCAAACATTTATACGAGTTAAGTGGTTCGTTAGCTGCTCATGGACCATTAAAAGATCATTATTGGATTGTGATTGTGGTTTTCTTTCATTTCCTCTAGCGACTCTTGGCAAGTGCATATTTTAATATTGCACATTCTCACGAGTCTGTCAGTGGGCTAAAAAATGAAGAATAAGTTTTTCTGTCTTTCTTTGCAAACATAAGTATGAGCCCTCAAGTGTAGATACTAAAAACATGATTCTGCACTTGACAACTCAAATTGATGATTGCCATCTACAAACTGAATTTATTTCAAATTTATTCAATAAAAATACTTGAACTGATATATTCAAGAAAAACTGTTTTGGGGCATAATTTATCTAACTTTGTTGGCATTTTGCTTTTGCAGTTGGTCCATGGTTACCTGTGTATGATCCTCGATGGGACAGCTAAATCATCCCGACTGAACTCTTTGTGCACAAACAAGATTAATTAGAAACAGTCTGATTGAGATAATGCAGACACCTATAAGATATGGGGAGTGGTGCAGGACTAATAACTATATCCCCTTTTTATAATTGGAATTTCACACTTCTAAAGCTGCAGATGGAAAAAATACATTATGCAAAAACAACCAGAGCATAGATGAAGCAATATGAAAATTGAAAATTGAAAACAGCAACCTTTTGATCAGATTAATAAACTATTTACACTGAATTAAGTCTTTTAATACTGCGTGGTACCATTATGGACCAAAACAAAAGACAAATAAAACAGTTCTGCTTGTTCAAGAAATTCAATTTTAACGTTTGTTGCTTGGACAGCAAACTGACAGAGGTCCTAGAAAATTCAATGTAGAGTGGTGACTTACCATATAACATTGTCATCTCCGACTCTTTGAAAAAAAAGTGCCCATAAAAATAAGTAATAACTTGGTATATTGGGAAGTTGCAGTCAATACTTTTAAAAGTTGGACACAATAAAGCTGTTAAACTGGCTACCAAATATCACATGATTTTCACATTTATGAAAGGATTGGACACTCTGGCAGCAGGAAACATGTTTCCACTGATGGGTGAGTGCCGAACCAGAGGACACAGCTTAAAAATACCGGGTAGACCATTTAGAACAGAGATAAGGAGAAACTTCTTCACCCAGAGAGTGGTGGCTGTGTGGAATGCTCTGCCCCAGAGGGCAGTGGAGGCCCAGTCTCTGGATTCATTTAAGAAAGAGTTGGATAGAGCTCTCAAAGATAGCGGAATCAAGGGTTATGGAGATAAGGCAGGAAGAGGATACTGATTAGGAATGATCAGCCATGATCATATTGCATGGCGGTGCAAGCTCGAAGGGCAGAATGGCCTACTCCTGCACCTATTGTCTATTGTCTATTGTCTATTAAATTACTGATAGTACCAAACCTCCAATGTATATTTAATGAAATAAGGGTCTTTTGGGGATTTCACACTTTTTATTGTTTAAGGATGCGGCAACACAAAAGGATTATGGATTTAACAGACATCCTGACTCTGTTCATTCTGAACAAAGACAGAAGTCACACAACACTAGATTATAGTCCAACAGGTTTATTAAAAATCACAAGCTTTTGGATCACTGCTCCTTCATCAGGTAAAGTAATTTCACCTAATGAAGGAGCGGCCTTCTGAAAACTTGTGATTTGAAATAAACCCATTGGACTATAACCTGGTGTGTGACTTCTGGCTTTGCCCACTCCAGTCCAACACCGGCATCTCTACATCATTCTGAACAAAGTAGCAAGTTCAAAACTTAACACAGGAACAGGATATTGAATTCAGCAGAAACCCTACCCTTTATTTTCAAATACCAATCTTGAATTTCTGAAATTCACATGGTGAGAGAGAAACGTTTTCTTGGTTTGCTTAAAGGAATAGCCAGAAGCTCCATTTCAGCCAGTTTCACCAGAAAGCCATCAACCCAACAGGTTAAAGACCATAAAACCACACAACAAATCAGCTCCAAGTGATGCAAGTAGCCAAATCATTAGCAGCAACTCATTGAACCCAACAGATCACAGCAGAAAGGACTTCCTTCAACCTGTTCCAACTTAAGGTTCACCTTAGAACACGACAATGCAACTATAAAAAGCTGACAGCTTGCTAATAATCCATTGCTTTGCAAGATCATGGAATCCTTACTGTGCAAACAGAGGTCATTCGGCCCATCAAGCCTGTACCAACATACTGAAGAACATGCCACCCAACCCCATTCCCTCATTCGATCCCTGTAAACCTGCATTACATGCAGCTAATCCACCCAGCTGTATATCCCTGGACACTGCAGAGCAATTTAGCATGGCCAATCTACCTAACCTGCAAATCTTTGTACTGTGGGAAGAAACGGGAGCACCCAGCAGAAACCCACACAGATACGTGGAGAACATGCAAAACTCCACACAGACACCTACCCAAGGCTGGAATTGAACTCAGGTCCCTGGTATTGTGAGGCAGCAGTGTTGACGACTGAGCCACCATGCGAGCCGAAACTAACTGCATTTTTCTTGTGTATGATAATTCAACCGTAAATCTTCAAAACAATTCAAGAAACTACAAGGAATCTACCACATGGGATACCAGAGACCATAATTCAGAGATTGAGAATAATTGTAAATTGTAGATGTACCTTTACCTGAGTCTAATCTTTAAGGATGTGAAAATATATAAAGGACAATTTTATGAGATTTTGTGTTTAATTTGTGATGTGAGTGCAAGAATAATCATTTTTATTTTTAAAACTCACAAAACACTTGCTGCTGAAGTATTCCCATGGGATTCAGCTGTTCCATTAGACATTTAGCTCCGAACACAAAAACAACTAAAAATAGATTGTACCTGATCTTACCAGAGACAATGGAAAATTGTTCAAAAATGTTCTTTGTGTACCCTTATATCCCTATTGACATGGTTTGGGCTTCTAAATACAGAATCTATTACTTGGAGATTTAAGTTGAAGTAGTTGGACTTTCTGACCCCTAAATATTCAATAATCTTTTAGGGCTAATGTAAATTTTGTTCCTCCAATAGTTCTTTAAAAAAGTAAATATCTTCAACTGAAATTAAATTTGCATTTCAATTTGCAGTCCAGTCATTTTGTCTGCCAATATTCTATTCAATGTTAATATTTACAGCAGTTATTAGGAAAATTGATTTTTCTTTAGATTACTGAACTTTTGTTTATTCTCAGAGTGAAATGGTTTTGAAGATTGCATGCCAAAGTGTAAAACTACACTTCATTTGAGGAGGATGCATCTCCATTTGTTAGGGATGCAAATTTGTACTGAAGAAATTCTTAACACTGAGACTAAAGATATGCCCTCAATGTGAAAAAGTGTTATCCACCATACAGATAATGCAGCTGAGGAGAATCGAGATAAGTACATGAGAGAGAAAAAGAATAAAAGGATGTGCTAATAAGGTCAGACAAAGAAGATTGGGAGGGTGCTCATGTGGAGCGTTCACACCAGCTCAAAACTCTTCAGCTGACTGACCTGTTTTTCTGCCATCAATTTTATGTTATACTAGATTTTCCAAGATTTAATGCAGCAAAATTGATATAAAGTCTAAAATGTTGTTTTAACAAGAAATATAGATATAGGTTCTGACTCCTGTCATGATTCTCTTACGCTTCTGATATTCACTGTAACAATGTAACTGAAACAAGGGCCAGATTTTACCTCGCAGGCTTAAACTGGCTCAGGCGCATTTGCCTGTCATTGTAGAAACTGCCCAATTTTCACTTGTATTAGTCCAATGATTTGTGATTTTTTTTTGTGTGTAATATCTTCACAAATGACCTGGAGCTGCAAGCATAACAGTTACATGTTTTTCAGATGATGTAAAGCTCCTGTCCGGATTTTGTTCCAACAAAGACAGTGGAGCTGTCAGCATTCTCTGTTACTGCTCCTCTGAAAGTGGGATTATGTGCCTCATAGATTTGACTGAGCGACCGAAGAATCAGAGTACAGTGAAATGCCCTCCAAACAGATGAAATCGTCACCTTCTTCTTTTGAATGCCAAATGCTTGGAGTGGACTCTGGTGCTGGGGTCATCTGCTGTCCCCATTAACCATTGACCTGCCAGCATCAAGATAGTCTTGATTGGTGGCTCCTTGTTGCTTTACACCACACCCCTGCTCCCCCTACAGCAATTGAGCATCAATTGCATTTGATGTTTTACCATGGCCTCTTTGCACATGATGGTGCATGGCATGTGCAGCTGTCCTTCAAGGCTTCTGGGGTGGACTTCCTCGTCCTTGCCATCTCCTTCAGGATAAGGACTGTCTTTGCCTGACGAGCAAATAAGGGTTGAGGGAAATATAAGCTCATCAAAGAATAATACTTGGAGTGCCTCCAAAGTGCCTCAAATGTTTCTCCAGAAATTCCCTCTGCTCACATGAGCACAAAATGTCTCCCCTTAGCTTTGGACATTTGCTCTGGCTGCTCTGTCAAGTAATCATGTGTATTGTGTGTGCATGAGGCCAACAAGGCCTGTTTGCATGTATTAAAGGAGAATCTCATTCACCTTCCCATATTGAAAAAGGTCAGTGAAGGGCTTAAAGCATTGGATTCAGCTCCTCTGGGGCTGTCCTGAGGCACTGACAAACTTGGCAAGCTTGACCCAAGTTGCCTGGTGGAATTGGGAGCCTGGGCCCAAGGTACAGTTGGCTATTCCTGCTGAGCCTTGGGCTGACATAGGAGGATGTGCAAGTAATGTTCAGAGAACCATGGAGCAGTTCTTTTCTGCGACTCTGAGAATCAGCCATTCTGAAATAAGATAAGAAGAGGCACATGAGCCAGTTTGTGTGTTGTGATGTATTTCCTTGCCATGCAGTCATTGGGTATAAAACAGCCGCCAGGAGGCTCCGTGAGTAGTTGGTTAAGGATTGGTTGCTGAGTCATTGCCTGGCTAGAAGAGTGTGGCAGAATAATGTCCCAGGTAGTCAATAGTGTAAGAGCTGGAGGAGGTGTGTTAGCTGCTTGAAGTTTTCCTTGGCAACGTCAAGCATTCTTCAGTTTGTTCCATGTATTGAAGATGGAATGTTTTGAGATGGGTGCTTTGGGTGTCAGAGGGTCAGAACATGAGTGAGGAGAGCAGTGGGTAAAGGGTGTTGGTGTAGTGACTTGCACAGCTTTGTGAGCTTTTGCAAAGGTTTGAGGCCTACAGGGGTTAGGGTGTGGAAATCCAGATGTTTGTGTGAGAGATTCAGTGATTCTCTGGAGGGTACACTGTTAAACATTACTGAAACATAAGCAGCAGGAAATTAAGCATTACCTGCTGTCTGGTTTGAGGATTAAGATTGACAATGAACTGTTGTTGCGCTCCTCAATGCTAATTATGGACCAACCATTTAGCACCCTCTTCTCATTCTGTGTAAAATAGTGTTGGAGACAAGAAGCTAAAGCTTTTCATCTTGCTCTCTTTGGGAGCAGGACAGGTTTGTGAAAAGGGACCCCAATTTATGCAACAGGAGAAGAGGCTGATAATTTGTGGCAGGGTGACTGGTAATCTCCTTGATTTGGTGCCAGATTAAAACCGGAAAAAAAGTCATTAGATCTTTGTGGGAAGCTCCCTTCAAGATCAGCAGCAGGTTTTGTTACATTTTATAATCAATGAGTATTTCACTGTGAAATATTCAGAAGAAAACAAAGACAGCTCTCTGCCTACATTAAAACAAATGTTCCTCTGTCAGGTGGTGAAATATGACATTGGAATCAATACGGCTCTTTTTGCTATAGACTGAACGGCGAGGTAAACACAGGTAACCAGATACAAATCTGTCATTGAAACACCAGGACACAAGAGGTGTCCAGGAAACAGCCTATTGAGTACTGGCCACATACCCGGGCTCATGCACAGCCACCAATCAATGAAAAGCTTCAATTAAAAAGCATCTTTCATGATGTCATAAACAGCTATACAACTAGTGAAGTATTGTTTGTAATCTAGTCACTGCTTTAATGTAAGAAACACATTTACTACATCAAATGATGAAACAACCTAATGTTAATTCAGTGACAAATTTTGGCTATGACACTAACACAAATTCTCCTGTTCATCTCTGAAATACTGCCCTGGCATCTTTTATGTCCATCTGGGGGAAGGCAGAGCTTTAGTTTAATTCCTTATGTTAAATGCCTTCAATGCTGATAAAGAGTGTGAACCTTGACTTTTGTGCTCAAGTCCTGAACATTACAAGAGTCTTTGAACAAGTTTGAAGAATGCAATGTGTTAAGAGCTTTTATACGAAATGTGTTCATAGGTACTCCTGGCCCTGAGTCAGAAGATTGTGGCTTAAGCACCTGCAGCAAATTTAGACATCCTAATGAATATATAGAAGCATAGAGTCATAGAAATGTACAGCACAGAAACAAATCCTTCGATCCAACTCATCCATGCCGACAAACAAAACATATCACAATTGTTTTCTTCAGAATTATTCAAAACTACCTTTGCAGAGATCCTAAGTATACTGGTCCCAGGGTGAAAAAAGTAACTAAAATAATTGAGGTAGATCTGTGTTGAGAAGGGAAATAAAACGTGAACAATCAGATTCTCCATTCAGCTTCACCTCCAATCCCACTCTTTGTGGTTTTAACTGAGGCTGCTCAGACAACCGGAAGGGTTGTCACTTTAAACTTGATAATAAATTTAACTGTTGTCATCTGAGTTTCACAAGCTTCAGTAACCTGGCACCTCCTTCCTCCCAAGAAGATGAAGGATCCACGTAGTGATTGCCTTTACACCAACCTATTAGATCCAGGGAAAAGAAAATATCAGACAACTCTACCCCATTCATTCCAACCCCATCCCCAGGGTTTCTGGAAATCACTGCACGTACATAACCTAATCTCCGCACACAGATGTGGAGATGCCAGGTTTGGACTGGGGTGGACAAGGTCAGAAGTTATGTGACAACAGGTCATAGCCCAACAAGTTTATTTGAAATCACAAACCAGTGGGACAAGTGGAGTGCCTCAGAGTCAGTCCGTGGCCCATTAATGTTTGTTATCTATATCAATGGTTTGGATGAGAATGTACAAGTCATAATTAGTTAGTTTGCTAATGCCACTAAAATAGGTGGTATCATGGACAATGAGAAAGGTTATCAGAAAATGTAGCAGGACCATGATTAGCTGGGGAATTGGGCCGAGAAATGTGGGGAAATGGAGTTTAATATAGATAAGTGTGAGGTTCTGCATTTAGAAAGTCAAATCAGGATAGGAGTTTCATGGTGAATGGTAAGGCCTTAAGGAGTGGAACAGAGGGATCTTGGAGTTCAGGTTCACAGTTCTCTGAAAGTGGAGTCACAGGTCGACAGGACAGCGAAGAAGGCTTTTGGTACACTGGCCTTCATCAGTTAGGGAAATGAATATAGAAGTTGAGAAGTTACTTTGCAGTTATATGGGACATTGGTGAGGCCGCACTTGGAGTATTGTGTTCAGTTTTGGTCACCTTGCTATAGGAAGAATGTTATTTAACTATAAAGAGTGCAGAAGAAATTTACAAGGATGTTGCCTGGACTCAAAGGTCTGAGTTATGGGGACAGGTTGGACAAGCTAGGACTTTTTTCTTTAGAGCATTGGAAACTGAGTGGGGACTTTATAGAGATGTTTAAGATCATGACAGGCATGGTTAGGGTGAATGCATTCAGTCTTTTTCCCAGGGATAGGAAATTGAGGACTAGAGGGCATCAGTTTAAGTTTAGAGAGGAAAGAATAAAAGGGAACCTGAGGGGCAATGTCTTTACACAAACAGCGGTACGCATATGAAATGAGCTGCCAGTGGAAGTGGTTGAGGCAGGTACACTAACAATATTTAAAAGACCTTTGGATAAATACATAATAGGAAAGGTTTCGAAGCATGTGGGCCAAGTGCAGGGAAATGGGGTTAGCGTGGATGGACATTTGGTCGGCAAGGACCAGTTTGGGCCAAAGGGCCTGTCTCCATTCTGTAGGACTCTATGACTCTTTGACACAAGCATTCAGAGCGCTGCTCCTTCATCCAAAAGCTTGTGATTTCAAATATAACCTGTTGGTGTTGTGTGATGTCTGGTCTTGTCCGTGCACAGAGACATCATTCATCCGGATTCAGATCATGAGTTGTTCTCTGCTTCCTCTCACACGTTTTTAATTCTCATCCAGAGCCTCCACTTGCCCCTCCTTGATATTAGGTGACCTCTCGGTTTATAAGCTTACCCACAAACTTAATTCCACATCTCTGATTTCATCAATCAGTCTGGTTTCTAGCTGTGGAACTGTAAAAAATCTTATATGCATGCTGCTAAAATGCCATGGTGTATGGCAAAATCCTGTTCCAATTTCCCAAGACTTTTATTTACCCATCCACTCCCAATGGGTCAGGTAAGAAAATATTTGGTCTTTAAAAGGATTTGCTATTGTAATAAGCCAATAGTCAGCAGATGGCTACAAATGATTCCAATGAAAGAAAGAGCTTTTATTTTGACTTTTTCTCTCATGTCCTTCAAAACATTAAAAAAAATTTCTGCAAAATACAGTTGAAATGTGGTCACTGTAATGTTGGCAAATTCCTTTCTATTTCAAATTTCAAGTGACTCCAGACAGCAATGTGGTTGACACTTAACTACCCTTTGGGATGGGTGATAATTGCTGGCCTAGCCAGTGATGCCCTCATTCTGTGAATAAATTTTAAAAAGGGTCTCCAATGTTGATTAAAAAGCAAAACGTAGATACCCATTAATTGACCTTCACCTAATAGAACAAAACGTGAATTTTTGTACTTAGAAGAACTACCTGCAGAAATCAAAATTAATTATATGACAGTAATTAGCACTATGGAATTTGGAGCAATAACTTAAAGCAGACAAAAGTTGTTATTGTCACAATGATATAATTTTGCACAGAGAAATATATTGCATCATGTTAGCCACTGCCTGGTAAGTATGCATTATAATTAAATCATAATTCATGGTATGAAATTTAAATTCAGGTACTCCATTTGCTTTGACATCTCTTTCAAATGTATCTCAATGTAATGATATTTAATTTTCTTTGTTTCTATTTTTGAATTTATAGTTTCTCCACATTACAATCAATTCCTTTATGAAGCAAAATTTGCTTTTGACGAAGTTGCAAAACTTGCATTAATACAACAGCACTGACAACAACAAATGAAAAGGTTTCTGAAGAGGGTTCAAAATGACCATAAAGCATTCACTAACAACAACTGCACTAACAAGCCTGCATAAATTTTAATAATTGCATTGCTGTCAATAGAATGCTATAAATTGAATGGGAAAATGTCAATAGCGAAATATTATCAATAGGCCTAAAAGTTCTCATCTTTAATTCAACATAAGAGCAGTTCTTGTCAAAAGGACACTGGTAATATGGTGCTGATTTGCCCACAGGTGTTAATACAATATAATATCTAAACATCTTTGCTGGAATACAAATTTTCCTTCCAATTTTCTCTGATTATATTTTGTCAACTTCCAGGACACAACCAGCTAGAAACCATTTTCTTATCGATCCTACCTGCAGCTCTTCACACATGAAATTCTTTCTGTAGGCTCTCAGAATTTTAAGCCATTCCCATTATGAGGCATTCTTGTTCCAAACTGTGTCCTTGGGCTGCTGCCAATCAGCCTAATCATCCTGACATCAGAAACAGATCCTGTTATGAGACCATTAAGTTTCAATGATATATAATTAACTCAACAGCTTCATCTTTCTACAACAGGCCAGAAGGGCACAACAGAAGCAATCTTGGCTTGGCAAACCTATTGTTCCAAAACCTTGTCCAATTAGAGGCCAGTTCTCATAAAATGCCCATACCAGAAATGTGAATCCGCCTTTTATTTTTGTAAACAATGAATGACCATTTCCAGGAGTCTCTACTTTTGTTTAAGATTTCTAGCCATTGCACATTTTTACTATTACATTTCATAAAATACTTGAAAGTTTCTCTTCTGCATTGCCATTTTCAAAACTACAGGCATATCCATAATGGATATTGATAACTCTTTTCCATTCTTCTCCATCTGCCAAGAATAGGAGATGCGACGGCAATCACTGGAGAATCTGGGTACCTCTCTCATGTCTTTTGAGGCACTATTTCATTCCCAGTCAGTACATTCCAGCTTTAAACAAAAACAGAAATCACTGGAAAAGCTCAGCAGGTTTGGCAGCATCTGTGGAGAGAAATCAGAGTTAACATGTCGGATCCAGAGACCCTTCTTCAGAACATCTAATTGGAATTGTGTCAACACTCGCTATGTATAGCTCCACAGAAACATACACAATAGCAGCAGAAGTAGAACATATCAACCCTTGATGCCTCCTCTGCCATTGAATAAAATCATAAATGATCTCTTTGTTTTTCAAGTTCCACATGCCCATCCACCTTTATAGCATTTGATTCCCTTGACGAACAAGAGTCATTCTACATCTGCCTTAAATAATATTTAATGACTTTGCCTCCAATATCTTCTGAGGCAGAGTTCCAAAGTTCCACAATACATTGAGAGAAAAGGTTTTTCTTTATTCCTGTCCTAAAAGGGTGACCCTTAAATTTAAAATTAATTTTAACATATTCAATGTTGTAATTGAGGCTAGACAGAGACTTGCACACACATAGATGATGGTGAAAAGTGAACAGAGATTCACAAAAGAGCAAACCTATTTACAATAGTGTGTGACCAATGCCACCAACATGCCCTCAGAAGGTTGTTGAGACATGAATGTTCTTGCGTCATCACGGGATTAGTCCCAGTCTTTGCCTGTAAGAACCAAGATCCTCTCCTCATCATGGGTGGAGAAATACCCATGCATCCTGGCTTTTTTTTAGCTCTGTTATGGGCCCTTTTCTCCTGTAATGAAAGAAAGGGCAAGATTGATTGAGGCAAAAGTGGGTGGCTCAGCTGATAATGCCACTCAAATCTTCAATCACCTACGAGCTTTCCAGAATGTACAAGTCATGTTAGTTCCATGAATATCAAGTGCCGTCCTGTGTATTTGGGTGGTGTGGTCACAAATGATCTGCACATGAAGTGAGTGGAGTCTTCTCCTATTGACATATACACCTGGTTACTGCCAGTTTGATCTTGTCACATTGGGTGCAATTGATAGCAGATTGAACTTACAGGAAACCAACTGTGGCATGAACCTAACTACCCTGTTCTGCCTGGCCTTGTGCATCCAAGGGGAAAAGTATGTACTTCAGGGAATAGAGCATCCCAGATATGTTAATGATTGACTGTACAATATTGCAGAGGTCCCTAGTGGCTCACTGATGTGTTCATCTTGCACTTAAGTTGAGGGCTGCTATTGACTTCAATACAACTGATGTACAATTACATCTCTCCAACGCAGGCACTCGTCCAGAAACTGGCAGACGTAAGGGACAATCTCCTGGAAATTCTGAGGCACATATTGTATTATTTCTCTGTCAGTTTGATGTAATTACAGCAAAGCCCATGGATGTGCTTCCTGGCCAATGTTCAGCATTGAAGTGACCCTTGTTGCCCGGGATGTTACAACTCTGTAGCCTGATCTGCTGTCTTCACTTTATGAACAAAATTGTTGGGGAACTGTGGGAGTTTATGACAATATTGCAATGAAAACATGGAAAACACTACACGTAGCCTTTCCATAAAAATAGAGTGATGTATGGAACTCAGGGTTAGAGTAGTGCAGGAAAAGCACAGCAGATCAGACAGCATCCGAGTAGCAGGAAAATCGACATTTGGGGCAAAAGCCCTTCATCAGGAAAGGTTTTGCCCGAAAGGTCGACTTTCCTGCTCCTCGGTTGCTGCCTGACCTGCTCAGCTTTTCCAGCACCACTCTAATCTTGACTCTAATCTCCAGCATCGGCAGTACCCACTTTCACCCTGATGTATGGAACTAGCAAGTGGATTTACATGCAATTGTCCTAAAAATTAAACATTTAGCAGAGATTATGATGACACTCCACCTAACCATTAGAATACTGAGGTGTTACCAAAAGCTCCACACAATGATTTCTCATGCAATATCTGAAAAGATGTATAGCAAATGTGAGCAAGCAGGGCATTCACCAGTAACGCCAAGATAGAACATAGAATATAGAACAATACAGCACAGAACAGGCCATTCGGCCCACGATGTTGTGTCGAACATTTGTCCTAGCTTAAGCACCCATCCATGTACCTATCCAATTGCCGCTTAAAGGTCACCAAAGATTCTGACTCTACCACTCCCACAGGCAGCGCATTCCATGCCCCCACCACTCTCTGGGTAAAGAACCCACCCCTGACATCTCCCCTATACCTTCCACCCTTTACCTTAAATTTATGTCCCCTTGTAACACTCTGTTGTACCCGGGGAAAAAGTTTCTGACTGTCTACTCTATCTATTCCTCTGATCATCTTATAAACCTCTATCAAGTCACCCCTCATCCTTCGCCGTTCCAAAGAGAAAAGGCCTAGCACTCTCAACCTATCCTCGTACGACCTATTCTCCATTCCAGGCAACATCCTGGTAAATCTTCTCTGCCCCCTCTCCAAAGCTTCCACATCTTTCCTAAAGTGAGGCTACCAGAACTGCACACAGTACTCCAAATGTGGCCTAACCAAAGTCCTGTACAGTTGAAACATCACTTCACGACTCTTGAATTCAATCCCTCTGCTAATGAACGCTAATACACCATAGGCCTTCTTACAAGCTCTATCCACCTGAGTGGCAACTTTCAAAGAGCTATGAACATAGACCCCAAGATCCCTCTGTTCCTCCACCTCACTAAGAACCCTACCGTTAACCCTGTATTCCGCATTCTTATTTGTCTTACCAAAATGGACAACCTCACACTTGACAGGGTTGAACTCCATCTGCCACTCCTCAGCCCAGCTCTGTATCATATCTAAGTCCCTTTGCAGCCGACAACAGCCCTCCTCACTATCCACAACTCCACCAATCTTCGTATCATCTGCAAATTTACTGACTCACCCTTCGACTCCCTCATCCAAGTCATTAATAAAAATTACAAACAGCAGAGGACCCAGAACTGATCCCTGTGGAACTCCACTTGTAACTGGGCTCCAGGCTGAATATTTACCATATACCACCACTCTCTGATTTCGACCGGTTAGCCAGTTTTCTATCCAATTGGCCAAATTTCCCTCTATCCCATGCTTCCTGACTTTCCGCATAAGCCTACCATGGGGAACCTTATCAAATGCCTTACTAAAATCCATGTATACTATATCCACTGCTCTACCCTCATCCACATGCTTGGTCACCTCCTCAAAGAATTCAATAAGACTTGTAAGGCAAGACCTACCCTTCACAAATCCATGCTGGCTGTCCCTAATCAAGCAGTGTCTTTCCAGATACTCATAAAGCCTATCCCTCAGTACCCTTTCCATTACTTTGCCTACCACCGAAGTAAGACTAACTGGCCTGTAATTCCCAGGGTTATCCCTATTCCCTTTTTTGAACAGGGGCACAATATTCGCCACTCTCCAGTCCTCTGGTACCACCCCCGTTGACAGTGAAGACGAAAAGATCATTGCCAACGGTACTGCAATTTCCTCTCTTGCTTCCCACATAATCCTAGGATATATCCCGTCAGGCCCGGGGGACTTGTCTATCCTCAAGTTGTTCAAAATGTCCAACACATCTTCCTTCCTAACAAGTATCTCCTCTAGCTTACCAGTCCGTTTCACACTCTCCTCTTCAACAATACGATCCCTCTCATTCGTAAATACTGAAGAAAAGTACTCATTCAAGACTTCTCCTATCTCTTCCGACTCAATACACAGTCTCCCACTACTGTCCTTGATCGGACCTACCCTTGTTCTTGTCATTCTCATGTTTCTCACATACGCATAAAATGCCTTTGGGTTATCCTTGATCCTATCCGCCAAAGATTTTTCATGCCCTCTCTTAGCTCTCCTAATTCCTTTCTTCAGGTCCCTTCTGGCTATCCTGTATCCCTCCACTGCTCTGTCTGAACCCTGTTTCCTCAACCTGATGTAAGTCTCCTTCTTCCTCTTTACAAGACATTCAACCTCCCTCGTCAACCAAGGTTCCCTCACATGACCATTTCTTTCCTGCCTGACAGGTATATACATATCAAGAACACGTCGTATCTGTTCCTTGAAAAAGTTCCACATTTCCACGACATCCTTCCCTGACAGCCTATGCTCCCAACTTATGCTCCTCAGATCCTGTCTTACAGCATCGTAATTACCCTTCCCCCAATTATAAAACCTACACTGTTGCACACACCTATCTCTCTCCATAACCAAGGTGAAAGTCACAGAATTGTGGTCACCATCTCCAAAATGTTCACCCACTAACAAGCCCATCACTTGTCCCGGTTCATTACCGAGTATCAAATCCAATATGGCCTCCCCTCTGGTCGGACAATCTACATACTGAGTTAGAAAAGCTTCCTGGACACACTGCGCAAACACCGCCCCATCCAATCTACTTGATCTAAAGAGCTTTCAATCAATATTTGGGAAGTTGAAATCGCCCAAGACTACTACCCTGTGGCTTCTGCACCTTTCCAAAATCTGTTGCCCAATCTGTTTCTCCACATCTCTGCTGCTATTGGGGGGCCTATAGTAAGATATTTTCTGAAGATAACTGAGTTTGGTGTGTAAAGTGTTAATATAGAGGAGTTAATAAAAACCTTACTTGTTAAGTAATAAATGACTTATTTTGAAATTTACCAGCAATGATTTTCAAAGCCTTTAAGTTATGTTGCAGTTATCACCGCTGACCCTTTTCCATATATTCTGTCAGTATGTAATGTATGATATTTATGTAATATTTTTCAGATGTAACTTTCTGTATTAAAACTTTCATTACACAATTTATTTTCAGCAAGTATTCATCATTTACTGAGTTGTGCATTGAAGTGAAAATATTCATTCTACATTTGTTCCAAAATATAATTTGTTTTACACTGTGTGACAGAGGCAGAAACAGAGAAATTTCCTTAAGGTTAGTCCAAATTAACCCTTTCTGCTTTGTTATTTATCTTTAATATTTTCAATCAAGTGAGCATAAAGGAGGTGATTTTTTTTTTCATAACTGTAACAATATTCCAAAATAATTCATTTTAAAGAAAGTAACTTTTTTTGCAGTACTAAACCATACAGAGCAAAAGGTTCAATTCCTGGTTTATGATCAATCATGTAATTTCTGCTGGGGAAATATTGCTTTGTTATAATTAGCCTTGGTATGGCTAAATCCAGGAGTCCTGCTGGTGGCTACTACTGGGGTTATCACTCATGTACTTATGTATTCTTTTGCTGAGGTGAGGGTCAGACTCAGTTGTGATGTTTTTCACAGTTGCAAAACTTCAGTTAGTAGCCTTTTGATCAAACACCACTGCAAGACTGTAAATAGTCTAGGCTTATTTTTAACTGTTATATTGAAGGACTACGATCTGTGGAGATGCCATCTTTAAGGTGAGATAGTAAACCTGTTTAAGTGGATTTTAGCGGTCCCATGACATTTTATAACGAAGAGCAGGGTGTTCTCCCAGTGAGCAACCAATATTGTTAGACATTAATTAGCTGTCCATTTACTGAAATGTAGTTTGTGAGGCCTTTTTATGTTTGCCTACATTGCAAACAACAACAGCGTTTCAAAAGCAAATTCATTACTTGTGAAATACTTTGGAACATTCTCATTGAGGTGAAAGGCATTATATAACGACAAGTAGCTTCTTTCCAGCTTGGTGGGACTTGCCCTCAAGGCTGACACATGAACAATGTGCACATGAATGAGAAAACTATCAGCGCCTGTAGCCCTATAAAATTCAGTGTCTTATAATGAAGAGAGTGGAAAAATTGGTAAAGAACCAAGAAGAGGAAGCTAAACAAGCCTATAATTGAATATCTTTATTGCAATCTTATAGGAACCAGAAGAGGAACAATCTTCTGAACAGGAATAATTTCATCAGGATTTGCTCTTGTTTCTGAAAACGAAGAGAATATTGAAATAAAAACAGAGTTCTGAGAGAGAATCCCCATCCCAAAACAATAACAATTCCTTTTTTGTTAGTGCTGATCTGTTTGCTGCATGTTTTAATAGATTTCTAATTTTAGTTTCGATTTCCAGTGTTTGTCAATTATATTTCTTTTTATTTACGAAATTGAATCATATTTGATAAATGGGTCATTATAGCAGTCAGTTTTCCTTTGGATTTTAAGGAAGATGAGAAATACTGATAAATGCATGATAGTTATTCCAAAGCAATTAATAATGTTGTCTGCGAGATGGAAGAAATTTCAAAGGATAACATGGATGCCACCCAGCAATGATTTACTAAAACAGGTTATCCATATTTTTTAAAAAATTACAATTAGAAAGCCAAAAATTAGTACTTGCAATATACCACAAAGCTTGTGATGCAGTTTTTATGTGTCTGTCACTTTGTACAATGAAGATTTGTTTGAAGTAAATGCATAAGTGAAATCTTTCCCAACTTTTCTGTTACCAAAATCCTGACTCTTGCTATAAACTGGAAAGCAATCGTCAAATCTTTTCTTGTTTGTATAACTATTTAATATTCACCCATGTCTTGCTCATTTTGTTTTAAAGTCTTCGGCTTGTTGAGAGACAATGTGCTCAACAGAGCCATTTTTCTGAGTTTAGGCTGCCAATTGAGAGCCTCGTCCACTGGGAGAACATATCAGGAAATTGCAGGTGTAGTTGCCATGGTTTTCTGCTTGGAAAATCGTAGGGAGTATTCTGGCAATTTTCCAACATGTGCTCCTGACAGGCAAAGACCTCCACTGGCAGTGAACATCCAGAAAATCATCCCTTATATTTGTATATGTTTATTTGCATCTTGTTAATCACACTATCGTAATTAGAATAGCATCTACATTTTTAAAAAAACACAGTAATTATTGAATCGCCAAAAAATTTCAACGCTAATTAGAAATTCATGTTGTTGGCTCCATTATTACTGTCCAATGTAAAAGGAAAACAAAATTCACAGCTGTAACTGTGGCAACAGTCGCTACCTTTTGAACTGTTCCTTGTTGAAAGGGTCAGATTGTGAAGCTTTCCTTATGAATGATTTTGTATTACAGCATGTGTAGATCAAGAAAAAAATAGACATAATGGGCATAATTATGGAGGTTAGTGTTTTCATATGTTTTGTTTTATTAGTCTTATTCCCCATTCTTCAGCTCATGAATCAGAGCACTCTCTCCGTTACTGTTACATAGCGAGGGTTATCCATTATACACAAAGTGCTTTATATTTCAGTTTGCTTTCAGCTCCTTTGGAAAAGAAATGGATGAAATGAACAGGTGTACAGAAATATTTGGCTTTAACTGTGCAATTGGCACAATTGATGCCTAGTTTGATTTCATGGTATTGAATGGGGAGGAATAATAATTTTTGCACACATTTATTGGAATTGAGTATCTTTGCCAAAAGTAAGCTTAGAGGCAAAATGTATGATGTTACTTATTTCGGAATTGAATAAGTCTTTGAGAAAGCAATATACAAAGGGATATGCTATGGAAACAAATCAGAGCTAGCTGGCACTGATATAAGCACAATATGCTGAACAGATCCCCTCTTAGCTACAATTTCTATAATTCAATAATGGGCTGTAGAGAACCTGCCTTTCCTTCGGCTTCAATGGGTACCATCCGACAAACTGTACATATCCTTGCTACAGCAGACTATAATAGCCATTCAGTGCAATGCTGAGAGATGTATGCATCTGTTCAGATGATTTGTTGCTTATTAAATGGCACAGTTAAGCTTGCTTCTGAGTTCCATATGAACAAGTAATTTAGATTTGAAAAAATAAATTGACAACAAAGCTAATTGTGCACAAAAGGGTATCTGTATTATTCTTTTATAATTACCACTTAGACTAAATTAAGCAACTGTTCATCTAAATGGAACATGATCCAGAATTTAGCATGCATTACGTATTTCTTTCTCATGACCTTTTATAAAATGTAAACATGAAATAGTGCATTGCTCAAAAAATCCCATATACAGTCAAACTATTTAAATATCAGTATTCAATTAAACTATGATAGAATATGTTACATCTGGTAGTTTTGATTTATTAAAGAGCACATATTGGGTTCAGATTTTGCTACAAAGTAATGGTGTGTTTATTAGCAGTCACCTTTATTAAAGTGTAAATCATTAAACAAATCATGGCAAGGAAAAGATACCAGTGAAATTTGAATCATCACAAGTCACTGGATTTTTTTTTACTGCCCTGCTGCTCAGTTTGTCAAAACACCAATTCTTTTTCTCAAATGTCCTGTGAATTTCATGAAACTCTATTTATTGCCATTCAAGATAGTTTGGGCTGCTATTTGAAGGTGGATTATTTTAATGACAGGCTTTATGTTCCTTAACACCATTTAATGTCTCTGGTCAGAATGTGAAGAGTTTATTATTCTGTCAATTCTTACCTTGTTTTTATTTATTCTTCTGACATTGTTTTCACTCTAATTCACTTTATATCCTCCTGAACTATTCCTAATTTCATTCCCACGCCTTAAGTCTTATGTGTTAAGGAGCTATTTACTTAATCTCATGATTGACCAAGATCCTGGATACCCTATTGTTTTCACACTTGCAGCATCTTCCAGGGGGTAAAGAAAATATTTAAACCAAAAGAATGACAGAAAAATCTTCTTAATGAGAACACACCTGTAATGTGGTCAGTTTATAGCCATTAAATGTTCCTGAGTCCTAATTTACTGTAAGAATGAATTTGATTAAATCTGCTGATAAATAAACTTCATGCCGTTCCCTGTCAAAATATATGGTATTTTGCTTGTCAATTTGCTACACATGTGGACCAATAATTTTGCAGCAAGAGATAGTTGATCTCTGGGACCTGCATTAACAAAGCAAGCAACTGTATGTTCCCTTAACCAATCAGATTGAAAGATTGTGAAACAACCAGAACAGAGACTGAGAATGAAATGCAAAGTGGAAGATTCAACATCAAATCAAATCGAGGAAGAGTAGTATTGGATGGGGAATTAGGTTAAGAAAGTCATCAAGACAAAAGCAAAAAGTAAGAGGTAGTGTACAATTTTACATTCTGTATAAAATCCAACAACAATTAACATCTGAAGAAACAAGCATCTACAATTGCAAAAATTAATTCAAAGTGCCAGATGTCCACTTGCAAATATGTACACAGTTAAAAGAATCACTAACAGCTAATCTTGGCCTAATTAAATATGCCTAATTAAATATTGCTCTAAATTGCTCCAAATCACACTGCTTGACACCCTTAAGATGAGTTCTAACTTTCTGCACCATGAATTTGCATCGTATCTATGATGGGAATACAATACATTCACATCATCCAGTATATTTTAATAGTGAATGTGACAATAGGATGCCTTTTTCACAATTGACAGAGCAGCACATCTCAGACAATTACTCCCCTATTTCCACGTTTAACGAACTGTCTACCCTCACCTGAAGTTGCTATTTGCACAAAAATCACAGTGCTATTAACCTCTACATTTTATCGAAAGCATGTTATGTGTCATAAACTCTAGCTTAAATAAACCATCGGATAGATTATAAAGCAATTGCACCCTGTTGCTGCATTCTTACGTCACAGGCTGAAGACATTGGTTCACTGACCTCTGCAGACCTTTTGACGATTACCCCGCTCAGGCAACTTTTCCAGATATTACAAAAAAAAGATGCACAGGAGATTGCAAGAAAAAAAGGATCCTTAGGTTCATCGGCCCAAAAGTATTTTAACAGAATTATCGTATCCTACAATGCCTTATCAGGAATTCTTTTGTCAAGTACTTATCCAACATGTTTGCCATTTTTTTGATTAAAATCAGCCCTCACTGCCTCCCATGACAATTCCTTCTGTACATTCAGCTGTTAAAAAAAGTCTTAATTCTCAAATCTCTTTTCACTCTGTGACTCCTAAACTTGAAACTCTCCTGTCTAGGTAAATCAGAATTTTCTGGATTCTCATGGAGTCATTACGCAGTTTGTGGCTGAATTACCAAACTTGTCAGTTACACCGATTAAAGTGGGAATGTAGTTACTTGACAAGTGTGAACATAAAATTATGATAGGTGCCTTGTGATTGGTTGGTTTTCTGTCATTCTCATTAATAGTTTGCGTTCTACAAAATTGTCCACAGGGTATCACACCCAGCTACAATTCTGATTTAAAGCCATTAAAACTATATATAAACTTTCTGAAACGGAGGAAGCTATGCCTTCAGCAATGTGGAGATAAAATCTACAGCCATTACTTCCTGAACATGGTACCAAAGTGCTGAAGTAATAGGCCATCAACTACTCACAGCCAGCCATCACTCTAGTTTATTTTCCTATTGTATACTCTCTGATTTTCTTTCTTAAATTGGTTACTGGTAAAAGAAACTGATCAGATCAGTTTTATTGCTTCCACAATCAACAAATTGCAATAATTATATTTCAATGATAATTTATAAATCATCACGTCATATGAGAAGAACATTTTGGCCTCTATCTATTTCAGAGATCGTTCAAATAGGTTCAGGGGATAAGTTGATCTCATGTCAAACAAACGTGAAACAAAATCATCTGAAAGTAGATTGGCATTGCTGCAAAATGAAAGCTCAGTCATTCTGGTCATACAAGTTTCTCAATGCTTCAAGAGACATGCCCCAATTTGAACTGAATACTCCAGGTGAAGCCTAATGAGTCATTATTAAAGCTGAACATAATTTCCTCGACTTTCACGTAGGTTAGTGAAACACAGCTTGTGAAATTTTGAATCTCCTGAAATGCGCACCCAACCCATAAGTGTCTTTGTCTGGGAATTGGTTGATTCACATAGTTTTCAGGTTCACAGTTTGCAAACTGTAATGGACAAGTGATGGAGGAGTGAGTGGTGTTGTCGGGCAATCTGGTTAGAAGACCCACTTGGGATCTGGCAGACAGCAGTGTGGCAATAATCATTATTTAACGGTGCCCTACATTTCGTCTCTCAGCCCACCTCAGATCCCCCACCCACATCACGCCACCTCATGACTGTTCATATTTCCCTATACCATCCTAAACACCCTTCCCTGCCCCTTCAGATTCAGATGATCTGACATAACCCCTCTCTGTACCCTCAGATGCCCCATGAATCCTGAGACTATTCATGCCACTTCCATGCCCTGAGTTTTCCATTCACCCAGTATTCATTGTATTGAGACCTCATGATAAACAATTGGATATCTTCTAATGAAGTTCAAAAGATTTTTTTTCCTCCTTCCTCCTCTGATAAACTCTCATTCATACATACTGTCATTGACACTGCAAAAAATCTCCATAGAAAAATCAATTAATCATTGAAATTGCCATTCCTTGCCAACAGATGTAATTCATATAAAGGACGAGGTCGACATAGGGTCATGATTTTCTGCCACAGGCCTTTGTGTGACTGTATTTTGGACAGGAGGAGCAAGACCTCCCATGTGAGCAATGGTTATTGGCCATGGCGACACAGTATTTAATCCATCAAGTTGAGTTCGCAGGAGTTTTACTTGAGTATGTGGGAACTAACTTCAAGAAAAGCATGAGGATTTATTTAGTTGTCCACCTATTACATCCAGAAGATGCACCAAAGACAGTACTGATGAAATTTGCAGAACATTCTTATGTGATGTCATAGAGTCATAGAGATGTACAGCACGGAAACAGACCCTTTGATTCAACTCATCCATGCTGACCAGATATCCCAACCTAATCTAATCATTTGCCAGCACTTGTTGCAATTGTACCAGTCTCCCCTGCTTCCTCTTGCACATCATTCCATACACGCACCACCCTCTGTGTGAGAAAGGTACCCATTAGATCTCTTTTGTATCTTTCCCCTCACCCTAAACCTATGCCCTCCAGTTCTGGACTCCACCACTCCAGGAAAAAGACCTTGTCTATTTCTCCTATCCACGCCCTTCATGATTTTATAAACCTCTATAAGGTCACCTCTCAGCCTTCGACGCTCCAGGGAAAACAGTCCCTATAGCTCAAATCCTCCAACCCTGGCAACATCCTTGTAAATCTTTTATGAAGCCTTTCAAGCCTTCCGATAAGAAGGAGACCAGAATTCCATGCAATATTCCAACAGTGACATAACCAATTATCTGTACAGCCGCAGTGTGATCTCCCGACTCCTATACTCCATTCTCTGACCAATAAAGGAAAGTGTACCAAACGCCTTCTTCACTATCCTATCTACTTGCGACTCCACTTTCAAGGAGCTATGAACCTGTACTCCAAGGTCTCTTTGTTCAGCAACACTCCCTAGGACATTACCACTAAGTGTATAAGTCCTGCTCTGATTTGCTTTCCTAAAATGCAGCACCTCGCATTTATCTAAATTAAACTCCATCTGCCACTTCTCAGCCCATTGGCCCATCTGATCAAGATCCCATTTTAATTTAAGGAACATTCTTCACTGTCCACTACACCTCCAATTTTGGTGTCACCTGCAAACTTACTAACTATGCCTCCTATGCTCACATCCAAATCATTTATATAAATGACAAAGAGTAGTGGACCCATCACTGATCCTTGTGTTATTCCACTGGTCACAGGCCTCTAGTTTGAAAAGCAACCCTCCACCCTCACCCTCTGACTTCTACCTTCAAGCCAGTTCTGCGTCCAAATGGCTAGTTTTCCTTGTACTCCATGAGGTCTAATCAGTCTCCCATGGGGAACCTTCATGAATGCCTTACTGATTTCCCATGCACAAAGCCATGTTGACTATCCCTAATCAGTCCTTGTCTTTCCAAATATGTGTAAATCCTGTCCCTCAGGATTCCCTCCAACAAAGTGCCCATCACCGATGTTAGGCTCACTGGTCTATAGTTCCCTGGCTTGTCCTTACAACCTTTCTTAAATAATGGAACCACGTTTCCCAACCTCCAGTCTTCTGGCACCTCATCTGTGACTATTGATGATGCAAATATTTCAGCAGGGGGCCCAGCAATCACTTCCCTAACTTTCCACAGAGTTTGAGGGTACACCTGATCAGGTCCTGGGGATTTATCCACTTTTATGCGTGTCAAGACATCCAGTACTTCCTCCAATGTAATATGGACATTTTTTTAAGATATCACCATCTATTTCCCCATATTCTATATCTTCAATGTCCTTCTTCACAGTATACACTGATGCAAAATACTTGTTTACTAACTTCCCCACCTTCTGCGGCTACACAAAAAGGCTGCCTTGCTGATTTTTGTTCTTGCCAACATGCAACAGGTTACACTGCACTACAGAGTGTGGTAATGGAATCTCCTTTGTACACCATGACTTTTCTCAGCTTGCAAAAGACTATTATAAAATACCCGCAGCCATAATTTGTAGGAGTGGCCATTAAATGTGGAAGCAAACAGTCATGTACTCTGAAATCACATTAAACTCAGAATATGTTACTGCAATCTTGTAAGACCATCAGTCATTCCCCTCAAATAGCTGTGTTAACACAAAGTTAGATTTTAAAACTCAGTCAAGTATTGAAAATTGATACTCAACTATCAAAACATAAACTTCCAATTCTAAAGTTTGGAATTGAAAGGACGGCTGGTGTGCTCACCATTTCAACGTTGATCATGTGTCAATCAAAAGGGAGAGGAGGTCCTGAATTTTTTTTTAATCTTTCAAATGCAAAATAATTTTTTTCAGAACTTGAGTTGTCTGTATCTTTAAATCTCAAACAGGACAAAGGCCTTCTTAAATTATTCATTTATAGGGTGTGGATAGCACTTTTATTGCCCTACCCTAATTTTTCTTAAGGAGGTAATGATGAGCTGCTTTCTTGAATCGTTGCAATCCTTCAGCAGTAAGTATACCCACAACATTGTTTGGAAGGGAGTCCAAAACATTGAACCAGTGACAGGGAAGGAACAAAGAGATAATGCCAAATCAGGATGATGTGTGGCTAGAGAGGAACTTGCAGGTGCTAGTGTTCCCATACATCTGCTGCAACTGTCCTTCTATTCTGCAGTCATTGTGGGAGGGTGTTAGTGTATAGCCTTACTGAGCTACTGTGATGGATGTTGGAGACTGTGTGCAATGTTGATAGTGGGGGATTCAGTGAATGCATACCACTGAATATCAAGGATGGATAGTTAGGCTGTGCCTTATTTGAGATATGCATTGCCTAGCACTTTTGTGACACAAATGTTCCATTCTGCAAATGGTACTGAATATTGCATTATCATCAATATATCCACTTCTGAAATTATGTTGGAAGGGAGGCCATTGTTAAAGCCGATGGAGATTGTTGGGTCGTGTTGTCATTCTAAACAACAGAGGGGGCTCTTGTGGTGCATACAGTGTCCCTGTCTCTGAACTAGGACACATGATTTAAGGAGGCAGTGCTTCCTTCCTAACCTGCAATCTTCTTCCTGACCTCTCCGCGCCCACCCCCACTCCGGCCTATCACTCTCACCTTGACCTCCTTCCACCTATCGCATTTCCAACACCCCTCCCCCAAGTCCCTCCTCCATACCTTTTATCTTAGCCTGCTGGACACACTTTCCTCATTCCTGAAGAAGGACTTATGCCCGAAACGTCGATTCTCCTGCTCCTTGGATGCTGCTTGACCTGCTGCGCTTTTCCAGCAACACATTTTCAGCTCTGATCTCCAGCATCTGCAGTCCTCACTTCCTCCCCGACCTGATTTAAGTCCCACCTATTCCAGAAGTGTGTAAAAACAGCTCTGAACGATTAATTAGAAAATATCTATCCTGAGGAACTGCTGTGGTAATATAGATAGACACATATACAACACAGAAACGGACCTTTCAGCCCAACCAGTCTGTGCCAAACAAGATTCCCAAATGAAACTAGTGCCATTTGTCTGAATTTGGCCTATATCCCTCTAAAGCTTTCCCATTCATGTACCTGTCCAAATGTTTTTCAAATGGTTTGACTGTACCCGCATCTATCACTTCCTCTGGCAGATTATTCCACGTACAAACCACCCTCTGTGAAAAAGTGACCCTTCAGGTCCCTTTTAAATCTTTCTCCTTTCACCTTAAAAATATGTCCCCTAGTTTTGAACTCCCCCACCCTAGGGAAAAGACCTTTCCTATTCACCTTATCAATGCCCCTCATGATTTTATAAATCTCTAAAAGGTCACCCCTTCACCTTCTACACTCCAGTGAAAAATGCCTCAGCCTAACCAGCCTATCCTTATAACATAAACCCTCCAGTCCCAGCAACATCCAGGTAAATCTTCTCTGAGCCCTCTCTAATTTAATAATATCCTTCCTATAGCATGGCAATAAGAATCTGTTTGCAATAATGCAAAAGTGGCCTCATTAACATCCTGTACAATTTCAACATGAATGACATCTCAACTCCTATACTCAATGGTCTGACCAATGAAGGCAAGCATGCTAAATGCCTTCTTAACCACCCCCTCTACTTGTGATGCAACTTTCAAAGAACCATGTGTTTTAAAAAATTCTCAAGGTCAAGGACCAGGCTCGCAGGAAAGTAGTCTGACACAGAACAAACAGCCAAGAGGCGAGTCTGCTAGAATATAAGTGTTTTATTCCCCGCAGCGTCGCCACAACCAGGTCTCATACTTACAACGGGTCTGGCTTATACTCACTCTACATGTTACTGGAACTGGGAGCCGTCAGTTCTCGTAGAGCGGTTGCCAACAACCCACGCTCGGCGGTTAAACGTAACCCCGGAGCAGACTCTACCGAACTGGAGACTTTTCCAGCTGATATACTCTTTTCGAGATCTAAACATTCATGTGAACAGCAGAGCAAGGCTGAAAAACACATTCCATTCTGGTCACATACAGATAAGAAGATTCACACGGGAAGGTGTGTAATAAGATTCACACGGGACTAAGCGACACCTTCCATTTTCGGTTAGATTCACACATGTATTGGGACACAATTTTAACCCTTTCACCACATTCCACTGCTTGGCCCAATACATGTGTCACATTATGTCTTTCTAACAAGCGCCTACGTACACGCCAAATATACAAGCAAGTCAGGACATTACAGCATGTTAAAATCACCAGGACCGCTACCAGGATCGACAAGGGTGGGAACAGGAATGTCCCCGCAGTGGAGGACATACCACTCAATATGTCCCACCAATGATGAGCTGACTCCACGTCCACTACACGGGCAGCATGTACTACCTCCTGTCCATGTATAAAGGTAGACACCGTAACCTTGGTGACATTGGTTTGATGCTTTCGTAATATCTGCTTAAGCTCCTCGGATCGGTCCAATGCTCGCTTAAACCGATCCAGGGAAATGTTCCAAGGATTCATCAGCACTTTCCACTGCACCTTGGTAAAGTGGCAAGCACTGCTATAAGTGGTCAACAGATAGGTCTGATTCTGCCAGTGCCACTGATAGACATTTGAGAGGCATCCCGATAGGATGTGGATTATTGGTAGCCACACAGAGCGTGTGTGGCCCAATCTGCCACATCATGTCCCTTGGAGTTTCAACAGTCCATTCGCACAGGGCCGTTCCCTTAGTCAAGCAAGGGTCCCGATACCTGTCCATCAGTAGGCAAGTTTTCCCCTGATCAGTCTGTTCACAAGCGGACAGATCATAGGTAATATTGGTATCTGGGCTAAACCATTGTCCCCTTGTCTTCAGAAAATAATATCCAGAAGATGTTATCACTGGTAATACATAATATCGACAGACCGTAACAGTGTGGGTTACATTCATGGTAACAAAGTATCCGTTACACATAGTTGCGTTACACCATGTTCGTTCTGGATGGGTTATCATCCACAATTTCTCAGATACATTCCATATTCCCCTCCACGCTTGTACATTGGGGGATGTTACCACACGCAAAAAGCGTTCTTTCTGTATTTGAGCATGCAACATTTGAATATGACAGGCAGTCCAATTTAACTGAGCCGTAATGTTCTCAAACAGTTCCTGAGTGGCGCCCCAGACATCCAGTTCCCATTGCAGAGATCGTATCATTATTTCAGCTGTCTCTCCTTGAGTCATCATTACGGATGGCATCCACCTTCCAATAGTATGTAGTCCTTGTGAGGTGGCCTGTCCCGTGTTAGATAATTTAGTACGGGTTACCTCAGAGTCAATAGCATTTGAGATACCCATGACAGTTCCTGCACCTCCCAGTAGAGTGTCATACCATGCACGCCGCCTCCTCTTATGTTGGCATTCTGGGATAGCCGGCAGCCGCACCTGCCAGTGAACATCAGTGTGCAGTACTGCCTGGGCCATCTGCTGACAAGTTGACATAATGGGAGCCAACTGTGTGCGGTGCGCGTCAGAGACGTTAGGGCGCACCAAGATCAGCCATAACATTCGAGTCCGGTTTTGAATAACTGTTCCATTGCTGATCCAGATGTCCTCATCTCCAGTCGTGATGTTCCATCGTGTCCCGTTTGAGCTTTCACATTCACGAGCGGTTATATTCCAATGACACATATTCACCGTTGCATTCAACATCAATGTACAGTTAGGGGTTATCAAAGTTACATTTCTCCCCTTATAACATCGTACACAAGTATACATTTGACAATCACTCGTGAGATCTAAAATTGTACACCATTGATTTGCCGCGCACTTAAAATCATCTTGCTGTCGTTCCTCACTACTAATTTTCCAACCTACATTTTGTTTCGATAAGGGTACCAACGACTGAGCTGGCACACTCCTCCAGACTGATTCCCCAGGATACATAATGGTGACCAGACTGTCTTTTCCTTGGGCTATGATCTCTGCCGGTTTGGGGGGACCAGTTGTCTGGCGTACCCATACCTTGGCACCCTGAGTGTCAGTAGACCCAAATCCCCCCGTCCCACGCTCAGTAACCTTAACGGGAGCTCCCGTCTCTTCCACCGTTGTAAGGTTACATGGCTTAATGACCAATTGCGCTATTCTGTCCCCCTTCTGTATCACGTAAGGTTCAGCAGTGATGTTGACCAGGACCACCCCCAACTCCCCTTGGTAGTCCGCGTCAATTACGCCTGCCATCACATCAATCCCCTTTAGTGACAATCCCGATCGCGGGAGGATATGCCCATAGGTCCCAGGGGGGCAAATCAATCCTAATCCGGTCTTAATCACCGTAGGTTTTTGTTGGACCAAAGTCTGTGTAGTTAACGCTCGTAAGTACAGTCCAGCCGACATGACTACCATATGCACTGCTTTTAATTCTGCCCACTGACTACTTTTTCCCTCCCCTAATTCTTCTAGGGTAGTGCCTTGTTTTGGGTTAAAGGCGGCAGCTTTCCATCTACGCTGTCCTGCTTTCCATTGGGCTGACCCATCTACGAACCAAGCCGTGGCTTGTTCATCCGGGGTCAGTTCATCATACCGTTTTCCCATCTTAACGGGTGATTCCTTGTATTCAATCACCTCAAACCGTTTTTCCCCTTCCTCAGGGGCCTCCGCCACTTGCTCATGTAGGACTGACACTCCTTTCTGTCCAGTCCGCACTCTCTCCGACACATACCATTTCCATTTAATGATGCTGCTCTCTTGGGCAGTTCCTATTCGGTGGGTAGTGGGGTCACTAAGTACCCACGGAAGAATAGGGATAGCTGTTCTCATGATCACTTCATGTCCAATGGTCAGGGCTTCGGTTTCCACCAAGCCCCAGTAGCATGCTAATAACTGTTTCTCAAAGGGGGTATACCGTTCCCCTGCCGGGGGTAATTTTCGGGACCAAAATCCCAGTGGCTTACGGGTTCTTCCCTGTTTTTGCCATAAGCTCCAATTGGCATAATCCCCCTGTGCTGAGACTTGCAGTTCTACAGGTCCTGACTGTACCTTTCCCAAGGATACAGCTTGCTGTTTCGCTTGCTTGGCCATTTCAAATGCAGTTTGATGGACCTCCGTCCATCCGAACGCTGCCTTTTTCCTCGTAACTCGATACAAAGGTTTTAAAATTTGTCCTAAATGGGGAATATGCTGTCTCCAGAATCCGAATAACCCAATAAATTGCTGCACGTCCTTCTGGGTGTGAGGGACGGCAAAGACCTGAATCTTATTTTTAGCTTTCGCAGTGATTTCCCTTTCCCCCTTGTTCCACACGATTCCTAAGAATTTTACCGTTTGTGAGGGACCCTGGATTTTGGCTGGGTTGATCTCCCACCCATATCCTCGCATATGTTGAACCAGTTGGTCCAGCAATTCCTGAACCTGCTTCTGACTTGTCCCCTGTATCATTATGTCGTCAATATAGTGCGAGATCATCACTTCGTCAGGCACTTTAAAGGCAGCCAAGTGTTCTGCAACTATCCGGTGGCAGATAGTAGGGCTATGCAGATATCCTTGGGGCAATCGCGTGAACGTGAATTGTCTACCCTCCCAAGTGAATGCGAACTGTTCCTGCCTATCTTCGGGAATAGGAATTGTGAAGAAGGCATTAGCCAAATCAATTACTCCGTACCACACCCCTGGATGATGTTGGATTCGTCCTATAATAGTGACGGCATCCGGGACCGCTGCCGTCAAGGCCGGAGTGTGACGGTTTAGTTGCCGATAATCTGCCGTCATCCGCCATGACCCATCGGCTTTATGTACGGGCCATAAGGGGTTATTCCACGCCGTGGTGCATGTCCTAAGCACTCCCGCTTCCAAATAATCCTTAATTGTGGCGGATATTTCTTTATGTCCGCCGGGAATCCTATACTGTCTAAGACTTATTACGCGATCGGCGATCGGGATGGGGAAGGGGTCCATTTTAACCTTTCCCACTAACACCGTCCTACAGCGCAAAGCCATTTTCGTGATTCCAAATTCAAACTTCCCTTGTTGGAGGTGAAGTGTTAAACCGGCCAGAATGTCCATTCCCAGGATCCATTCTCTAACTGGTGTAATGATAATTGAATAAGTTTTAATGGGCATTGTACCTATCTTTAGGGGCAATTGTACTGTTTTTCCTTCAATTAGATTACCTCCCAGCCCAACCAGCGTGACTGGGGTTCCTTTAAACTTATGGGGCGTCCCATAGATTAAGGTGGCCTCCGCCCCTGTGTCCACTAGAGCCATAACGGTTTGGACGGATTTGCGAATGTCGTCTGCTGACCATTGGCTCGTTCGTGGGCAAACCCTTGGGGCTTGGCCCGATTCCTATTGTTCCTCCCATTCATCTTCCCCAGACAGCACTGGGTAAAGACGTTTGCCTCGCCCTTCTTTGTTCTTGCCTTTCTTACTAGGTTTCCGGCCACGCCTATCCACTTTATAACACTCTCGGAGGGGAGGCCGTACCTCCTCCTCCTCCTCGTCCTCCAAGGATTCCCACCACTGGGAAGTGGAAGTTCTACCCCTTCGAGGCTCATTAACAACCGGACCCCCTGTCTGACATTTTTGTGTTAGTAATTCCACTAGGTCTTCCATAGTGGGTCGGGACTCCGTCTCTACCCGGGACACCTTCAGTCCCTTTCGTCTGCATAAGTCTTTTAATTCCGGTGTAGGTAGGCCATCAATCTCCGATGCTGGGACCTGCGCCCGTATCAAAGCTTGCCACAAAGCACGCCGTGAGGGGCCTTGGTTACTTCCTTGATTAGGGTTTACTTTTCCCCCTGCCCGAGCCTCAGGGCGACGCCCCTCAGTGCCCCCCTGAGAAGCACAGGTTGTGGGTCCCCAATCCCCCAAACCACCCATCTCCCTCATCATACTACGGGCATCTCCTAGGGTTTCTCCCCGTCCACTCAACATTATGGTTAATAACAGTGGTTTATAATGGGGGGGGGCAGTCTTCACTAGGTGGTCTCTAGTCTGTCTACTAACATTTGTGTTATCTACCTCGTCCAGCACTCCCAGCAACAGGGCATCCCGCACACACAAACGGGTTAGCCTCTGAACCCCTTCCTTAATTGTTGTCCAAGTTCCTTCCAAGGGGGGCCAATCGGACGGGAAGGGATACTGTTCGGCCACTGCCCTGGCATACATCCCAAATAAGGTCCCCATACTGCGATCTATTACCATATCCTTGGCTTGTCTGCGGTACCCCAGGTCTATGGCAGCATCCTTTGCTAATCCACCAAACTTGGGAGCATCCTGATAGTCTACCTGCACTTGTTGCCCCCTTCCTCGAGGAGCCGAATTAGCCATAGCTCTAACGGCTCCCCAGGATTACGTCGGGTTTTCTGGGTGATAAACAGCACCTCATCGGTAGTGAAGTCTTCCGTTAATTCAGAGAATTCTGCAGGAGGCTAAGCCCGCGGTAATTCATGCATAATTGCCTCCCCTTGTTCATTCCGTATAGGGTTTCCTTCCTCATCTAACATTACCTCCCGTTGCACTGGGAGACGTCTCTGAACCTGCTTTCTCCTAACCACTGGTTTAGCTTGGAGTACGGGTGGGTCCTCTTCGTACTGATCATCTGAATCTCCCCAAATGTTCCCATCCCAATGATCGATATCCCACCGATCCCCGTTATTTAACTGGGCTACAAACGCCCGTACTTGTACTGGGTCCGGGGTTCGAGGGACCTTCCTTTTCTCTTTCCGTTTCTTAGCAGACAGATACATAATAGTTCGTCCTGCTAGTTCAGTTAATGCTGTCAATTCAGCTTTTAACTTCATAATTTCCTGCCTCAACATAGAGGCATCTCCCGAACTGAGTCCCTGCTCATGTTTCAGGAGGGCTAATTCTGCTTCAGCTTTTTGGCGCTTGTCTGACTGTTGTCTACAAGCCGCCGCACAGGCCCACATCCTCCGCTGTACCCCAGGCAAGGGGTTCTTCGGCAGGACTGGGATCCTCTCAAGGGTGGACAGCAGCGACCCTGGGGTTCCTACGCCCTCGGCCTCCCAGTTCTCCGGTCGCCCCCCACCATTTCTCAAACAAACTGCCACGCCATGCCACGGTCCATGCCATCCCGGGACGGTCGGGACCTCCACAGTTTGTTCCTCTGGTTTCTTAGCCTTTTTCCAAAACATTGTTCTGTATCAAAATCTTTCCTCAATTGCGATTGATCCTGCCGGCTACGCCAAAATGTTTTAAAAAATTCTCAAGGTCAAGGACCAGGCTCGCAGGAAAGTAGTCTGACACAGAACAAACAGCCAAGAGGCGAGTCTGCTAGAATATAAGTGTTTTATTCCCCGCAGCGTCGCCACAACCAGGTCTCGTACTTACAACGGGTCTGGTTTATACTCACTCTACGTGTTACCGGAACTGGGAGCCGTCAGTTCTCGGAGAGCGGTTGCCAACAACCCACGCTCGGCGGTTAAACGCAACCCCGGAGCAGACTCTACCGAACTGGAGACTTTTCCAGCTGATATACTCTTTTCGAGATCTAAACATTCATGTGAACAGCAGAGCAAGGCTGAAAAACACATTCCATTCTGGTCACATACAGATAAGAAGATTCACACGGGAAGGTGTGTAATAAGATTCACACGGGACTAAGCGACACCTTCCATTTTCGGTTAGATTCACACATGTATTGGGACACAATTTTAACCCTTTCACCACACCATGTAACTAAACCCCTCGGTTTCTCTGCTCTACAACACTACCCAGAGCTCCAAGATTAAGTGTATAAGTCCTGCTGTTCATCTTACTAAAATGCAATCCTTGCAGAGATCCAAGATGGCAGTGATTCTGTAGGTCTGCCCTGCTGAGCTCTGCACCAGAAGCCAGACAAAGCGGGCACTCACCCCCCACCCCCCAGCCCCCCCCCCCCCCCCCACTTTCTCATTCATTTGGTTCCCCAGAATTGCTGTACGTTAGTTTACTTAATTAAGAAAAAAGACTATGGGAAAAGGACAGTGAGGATTGCACTAAGTAGGGCATTCCCCGCAGCTACGGACACACCCGTGGCCTCAGTGTCAGCCTCCATGTACGTCCCAGGGGACTTACCTGTGGAGCAGGGCCTGGTCTCAGAGTTTGATGGGGTGGGAGCTCACGCGCGGTGTACTGCTGCCTAGTCTCCTGAACGGGAAGCGGACTTAACAAGTGCTCGCTGTGTCAATCCCACTGAACTGATGGGGGGAGCTTCAGCAAATCTGCGGGTCCCTCACACAAGTGTGTGTGTCTGCTCAGAAACAAACTCTGAGACAGAGAGAGGAAGCAAGGCAGGTACAGCGAGGAAAAAAGGAAACTTCAGAAAACTCCGAGCCCCAGAGGAGAGGCATTGCATCAATTAGCCGAATAAATAATTATCCGAACAAAATAGTGCCCTCCCATCTCCTTCAGATAATCGATGTCCCTTTGTATATTGTCCCTCGGCACACCCCCTCAAATTTTTAACGGATGCACTCTCCAGGTTGATGGCCCTTGGGGTTTATCATATAATTATAGGGGGGAGACTTTTATCAACTTATGGACCCCGAGGGGGACAGGATTCCTAGAGGTCTCGCATGTATATCCCCGCAATACAGGCAGCTGGTGGACCTAAACAGGGAGCTGGGGTTGGTGGATGTGTCAAGATGTCTTCATCCTGAGGGTAGGGACTTGACCTTTTTCTCTAACCAATACAAGTGCTGCACTAGGATTGGCATGTTTTTTTGCCCCATCAACCTTTCTGAATTCAGTGCTGTCCTGCAGAATCGGGAATATAGCCATTTCTGATCATGTGGCAGTGTACATGGAGGTTAAGGCCGGTGGTGATGGGACAGGCTCGTGGCATTGGTGCACGGATCCTTTCCTCCTGAAGGAGAGCAAGTTTACTAAGTATTTTACGCGGGAGTTTAAAATCTTTTGGGACATTAATTCGGGTACGGCCAGTATCCGTTGGTGCTCAGGGAGACTGCTAAGGCCTATGCAAAGGGTTTGATTATTTCTTACTAGGTGACCCGGAATCAGCAGAGGGGAGAGCAGCAGCATATGCTTGTGGCCTGGCTGAAGGCAGCTGAGACAGCATACTTTGACAGACCGTCTGTAACCAAGGTGCAGTGGATTACAGCCCTCAGGGCTGCTCTGAATACTGAGCAAAGACGAAGATTGCCTTTGCGAAACAGAGGTTATTTGAGTATGGTGATAAACTGGTAGATATCTGGCATACCTGGCCAGAAAGAAGAGGGCCCCCAGTCTATCACATCCATCAGAGAGTGTGCTGGTACTCTCTCTTGCGATTCCAAAAAGATTAACGCAACATTCAGGAAGTTCTACTCTGAGTTGTACCGGTCGGAGGGCTGTGAGGACAGATTGGTGAAGAATGAGTCCTTTTTTAAGACCTTGGACCTCCCAGCTGGAGCTTTAGAGCAGGAGTCTCTTATGAATGCCACTTTAACAATTCAAGGGATACAGGAAGCGATGTGGCAGCTCCAGAGTGCTAAAGCACTCGGCCCAGACAGATTTTGGAGCGGGTTTTATAAGGTATTTATAAAAGTGCTGGTCGGGCCAATGTTGGATATGTACAATTACTCGTACAGTCAGGACTGCCTCTCACCCTCTCTGATAGACGCAAATATTTCTCTTATTCTTAAGAGAGTGAATGCCCCAGAGGATTGTAGTTCATACAGGGCCATATCGTTACTAAACATGGATATTAAAATTTTGTCAAAAATGCTAGCGTTGAGATTGGAGAAGGTCGTGCCCTTCATTGCAGAGGAGGACTAGATGGATTTTATTCAAGGTCGCAGGTCTTCTACTAATATTAGAAGAGCATTAAATATGGTTCAGGTATGCCAGCAAGGGTCGATTCCAGGCTTGTGGTTGTCTCCCTGGATGCAGAGAAAGCATTTGCCCGAGTGGATTGGCCGTACCTCTTTTAAGTCCTCGAACAGTTTGGTCTTGGAGGGGTGTTTGCCAGTTGGGTGGCAGTGTTATATAGTGACCCTAAGGTGGCAGTCCTCACTAATGGTATAAGGTCTGACAATTTTAGTATTGGTAGAGGCAGCTAACGAGGGTGCCCCCATTCACAGTTGATATTTACGTTGGTGATTGAGCCATTGGCAGAGCTATCTAGAGGGTCCCCAATATAATTGCCCCAGAGGTAGGATCAGGAGGGCATAAGATCACTCTTTATGCAGATGGCGTTCTTCTTTTCTAACTAACCTGACGACATCTGTGCCCCTTTTAATTCAAGTGATTAAGTTATTTGGTTCTTTCTCGGGGTATAAAAGCAATTCTGTGAGGTCAGAGGCCATGCCTGTGGGGGTCTTGTTAGAGTACCCAATCTTGGGGGTGGAATTCTATTCCCTTCCAGGTGGTCACAGGGAGGTTTCTTGTATTTAGGCAGTTTTATCACCCCAGCCTTCGATCAATTATATAAAGCTAACTTTGTGCCGTTGCTAGAGAAAATCAGACAGGACCTTCAGCGCTGGGAGGATCTTCTGATATCCTGGTTGGGTAGAATAGCTTTTGTCAAAGTGACTGCTCTTCCTCATTTATTATATCCCATGCAAATACTCCCTTTGATGCTGCCTGGGCAAGTGCTACGGAGGCTTAACAGTTGGCTCGGTTCTTTTATCTGGTGTCATAGGCAGCATCTTATTAAGCTTGCCAAATCGCAGCTTCCACAGGAAGTGGGGGGTATGGATTTTCCAGTTTTTAAAAAATATCAATTAAGTTCCCTACTCTCCTATGTGGCCTACTCGGCCTGCCAGAACCCGCGGTCAAATTGACTGGACATCGAGGCCTCCCAGGCGAAATGCCCCCTCATTAATTTAGTGTTTATGGACAAGATGAGGACTGTTATGGACCATTGCTGGAATCTGATTGTCCTTAACATGGTCAAAGCATGGAGAATGATGCAACAAAGTGATGGCAATTTACAAAAAACTTCCCCTTTCACTCCCAATGGAGGAATATTAGGATTCTGGCTGGGATCAATGGATTCTGGATTTAGGCTCTGGGAGTCTAAGGGAGTCTCCTATTTGAGAGATCTATTTGACAGGGAGGTTATGATGTCTTTCAAGCAGTTGAGCCAGAAATATGAACTATCTAAGAGGAACCTCTTTCATTATTTTCAGATTTGGGACTTGATACAGAAAAAGACTACATTAATGGTCAGTCCCTGTAAGTTGGAAGTGGAGAGGAGAGTACTTTGGTCCTAGGGTACTCTCTCGGTCAGTACTCTGTATCATTTATTAGGAGGTAGTGATTTGAAGGACATTGAGCGGCTTTGCGGAATGTGGACTCAGGAATTGGTAATGGAGATTTCGTCAGAGGCATGGGAGGATATTTGGGAGAACGTAAGGAAGATTTTGATTTGCAAAAGGATGCAGGCTAAGCAACTGAAGGTAATCCACAGGACTCACTTGGCACTGGAGTAACTTGTGAAATTTAAGGCATCCCCAATGTGCCCCAAATATAAAGCAGTAATTGGTACTCTTACTCATTGCTTGTGGTCATGCCACAAGCTTCATAGGTATTGGGGCACCATAGCGAATGTTTTGGAAGGGGTATTGGGAATTGAGTTCAAGGTAGATCCAGTGTCCCTCCTCTTGGGTTTGCTGAATCTCCCCTCTTTGGACGTGCATGGGAAAAAAAACTGTTCAATATTCTTTCATTTTGCACATTGAAGAATATCCTGATGAGCTGGCTGTCTGAAAATCCTCCAGGACTCTTGGGGTGGCATAGGTTAGTTATGGAACACATCCCCCTGGACTTCCTTACAAGTATGGTGCACCAGAAAACGGAGCTCTTTTATAGGACGTGGCGGCCCTTTTTGAATTATATAGATGAAGATTTGTCAGCTATATTGGTCAGGGTCTTTGTGTAGCCATGAAGAATATGTCTGGCAAGCCAGGGGCTGCTGGGAGGAAGAATTTAGAACAAATAAGGGTTGCCAACTGACAATCCTAGTAATGGGGAGCTTTGGTGGGATTGCGCTGAGTGTTGTAACTTAATTTAATTTAATTTGCCTCGGTTCAATTCAGTTTGATGTCGGGTTTTTTTATTTAGTTATTTATTGAATTGTAGTTTTCATAGTTTTTTTTCTCTTTATTCTTCTTTTTTCTAAATTGTTTGTGGAGTAGAGTACTAATTTGTTTACTGTTATTGTTGTTATATTATAAGATTGTTATGCTTTTTTTGTTATAATTTTCTACTTTTTTAAAAACTTCAAAACCTTTGTTTTAATAAAAGTACAAAAAAAAAGCAATCCTTGTATTTATGTAAATTAAACTCTATCTGCCATTCCTCAGCCCATTGGCCCAATTGATCAAGATCTCTTTGTTATCTTAGATAACTTTCTTCCCTGTCGACTATACCATCAAACAAACCTACCAACCATGCTTCCTAAATTCTCACCCAAATTGTTTTTATAATGACAAACAAAAGTTGGCCCAATATCAATCCCTGTGGGACACCACTGGTTACAGGTCTCCAGTCTGAAACAAACCCTCCATCACCATCATCTGTCCCCTGCAATTAAACCAATGTTATATCCAATAGGCAAGCTATTCCTGAATCCCATGTGATCTAACTTTACTAATTATTCTGCCACACCAAACCTTGTCAAAGGCTTTACTAAAGTCCATGTAGACAAATAAAAACCATGTTGTCAATCTTTTTTTGTTTATGTCCTCAAAAAACTCAATCAAATTTGTGAGATATGGTTTCCCAGGCACAAAGCTATGCTGAAAATCCCTAATTAGTCCTTGTCCTTCCAAATGCATGTAATTCCTATTGGTCAGAATCCCCTCCAACAAACTACCCACCACTGATCTCAGACTCACAGGTTTATAGTTCCCAGGCCTCTCCTTACACCTTTTTTTAAACAAAGGCCCAACTTTAGCCAGCCTCCTGTTCTCTGGTACCTCACCCATGGCTATAGATCATACAAATATCTCTGCTTTGGGCCCCACAATTCCTTCTCACCTCCCCATACCCTCTTGGGATACATCTGATCAGGTCCCAGAGATTCATCCACCTTTATGCTTTTTAAGACCTTCAGCACTTCCTCTTCTACAATATGGACTGTTATCAAGATATTAATATTTATTCCCCTGCATTCCTAGTCTCCATTTCTCTCTCTACAGTAAAAACTGACATGAGATATTTGTTGTGTATCTCTCCCATTTCCTGTGGTTCCACACACACAGATAACCTTTTTGACCTTTATGAGGCCCTATTCTATTCCTAGTTGCTCTTTTGCTCTTAATGTACTTGTAGAATCTTTTTGCTCAGGCTATCTCATAACTCCTCTTTTCCCCTATTTCCTCTTAAGAATGCCCATACACCCCTTATATTCTTCAAGAGATTCATTTACTTCCAGTTGTCAATACCTAATATATTGACCAGAGTCTCAATATTTTTATTCATCCATTGTTCTCTACTTGTACCAGCCTTACCCTTCACTCTAACAGCAACATAATGCCTCTGAACTCTCATTATCTCACGTTTGGAAGCTTCCCACTTGCCCGTTATCTCCTTACCTGTGAACAGTCTACTTCGATCAACTCTTGAACGTTATGTCGCATAGCATAGAAATTTGTCTGACTCCAATTAAGAACTTTAACTTTTACATGAGACCTATCCTTTTCTATAACTATTTTAAAACAAATAGAATTATGTTCACTAGTCCCAAAGTGCTCCCCCACTAACACTTCTGACTTGCTCTGCCTTATTTCCAACAGAAGGTCAAGTTTTCCTTCTTCTCAAGTAGGTATATTTATATATTGATGAAGACAATTTTCTTGAACATAATTAACAAATTCTTCATCACCCAACCCTTAATGGCAGTCCAAGTCTATTATTATTAAATATATCTGAGATCTCTCTACATATTTGCTCCTCAGTTTCCCACTAATTATTGAGGGGCCTAGAGTATGATTCCATCAAGGTGATCATCCCCTTCTTATGTCTGAGTTCCATCCATATAGCTTCACTGGACGATCCTTTAGAAAAATGCATTCCAAGCACAGCAGTAATGTTTTCCTTAATCAAAAATGCCATTCCTCCCCCTCCTCGTTTGCCTCCCTTTCTCTATCTTCTATAGCATCTAAACCACAGAACCCACATTTCTATAATAGCTATGATGTCCCAGTCCCATGTTCTGAGTTCATCTGCTTACTTGTATGACCCCTTGCATTGAAATAAATGTAGTTTAATTCTTCAGAGTTACCTCATTTTCTGAGCTGCTCTTTTTAAATTCAGAATCATCGTCATCTGTCTTTCTATTCTCAATGCTACTTAGGATCCCCCCAGCCACTTTCCTGACTAGTTTAAATCCTCCCAAATAGTGCTAACAAATCATGATATCTAGCCCCTTCCAGTTCAAGTGAAACCTGTCCTTTTTGAACAGGCCTTTTCAGCCACAGAAGAGATCCCAATGACCAAACAAATCTGAGTTCTTGCCATTGCACCATCTCTTCAGTAATTGATTTATCTGCCCTACTTTCTTATTCCTACTCCCATTAGCATGTGGCACCAGGAATAATTCAGAGACAACTACCTTTGATGTTCTGCTTTTTAACCTTCTACCTAACTTCCTATATTCACTGTGCAAAACCTCAACCCTTTCCCTAATTATGTCATTCTTACCAATGTGTACACCAACTTCCAGCTTCTCACTCTCCCTCACATTGGGCAATATGTTGCAACCATTTTGAGATATGGACTGATGTGATTGGCAATGACAACTATCCTCCTTTGTGCTAGCTATGACTCCAGTCAATGGTGAATATTCCCATTTATTCCAGTTTTGCTAGGGCTCCTTGATAGCAAAGTCACAGTCAAATGCCATTTTGATGTCAAGAGCGGTCACTGTCACCTTTCCTCTGGAGTTCAGCTTTTTGGTCCATGATTGATCTAAAACTGTAATGAGGTTAGGAACTAAGTAGCATTGGTGAAACCCAAACTGAGTATTAATCTGTCGAATATTTCTGAATAATTTTTACTTGATAGCACTATCAATGATTCTTTTCATCACTTTGCTATGAGTAGACTAATTGACTATGATTTGAATTGGATTTGTCCTTCTCTTTGTGGACAGGATGTAACTGGGCAATTTTCAATATTGCTGGACAAACACAATAATATATCTGTACTGAAACAGTTTAGCTCCAAAGTATATTCTAGAGCACAAGTCTTCAGTTTATTGCTGGAAAGTTGTCAGTGCTGACAGCCTTTGCAGATCAATTACTAACAATTTTTTCTGTATTTGAATGAATTATGCCCTTTCTCCAATGGCAAATGTTTTGTAATGCATGACAACACTTACACAATGATGGGCAATATAGCATTCAATGTACCTTTGAAGGACTTAAAAGACTTTGCAGGAATCAGTCTTTAAAAACAGGTGCAATTTTTTAATGCAGCATCTTATAGTGACATCTGAAGCTGTGAAAACATCCCACACTTACCTGTCAGAATGTTACTGACTTCTCAGGAGGCTTCTCCCACTGATCACAATCTCCCCAGAAAGTATATTGTTAAGGGCTGACAAAAACCATATTGGCACATAAAAACTGGTTAGTGGAAGAGTACTGGAAGCAGAGTCCTTAAAGACAGATGCTAAACGATTTTGAGCAAGGACTGAGTGAGAATGTGGTGTACTCCGATCAGTCATGATATTATTGAATGAAGCAGAAGGTCCAAGGCTCAAATGGTCTACTCCTGATCCTAATTTATTTGTTCATAAATTCAAAGAAGGTGCAATCTGCTCTAAAGAAGATACCAATTAAACATGTATTGTGAGAATAGGGATCAACCATTGGTTTTGTGTTATGTTTGGGTAGCAATGGGTTCTTGAAAATGATCACCAGAAATACAATGTGTATGCAGGAATTATGTGAGCCAAATTGTACCCTTAGTACAACAAGAAAAATCAGAGCAACTGCCAGTTGGCATAGTCACTTTATGGCACAAATATATCTGGTATTGTGGCAGAAGAGCAAGGTCTCTCAGGTAAATAATTTGATTGTAAAGTTATTGGTTTCCAGCAAATCATCATCAGACAGCAGCTAAAATGTGAGTAGCCATTGTGTCATTTTGGTGACATGTTTGGACCATCTTTGAATTTCAATATGCTCAGCAGTAGTGTAAAGGTTTGAAAGCAGATCTTGTGAAAAGCACAGGATGTGAAAAGGAAAGACTCACAGCAATGATGCTCTGGAGAGCTAAAGTGATTAAAGTTAAATCTCTGGTAATTTTCAAATGTAAAAACACAATGAAAATCAAATTGCCTGCAGGGGCTTTTGTGCACATGTATTACAATGATTAGATGCATGAGAATTGGTGAACTTACTGATTGATAATTTGGAGAACTGGTGTCTCAGGGGTCCATGTAAAAGTGGAAACTTAGTGTGAAACATGTTCAGGTTCTACAGGTTGAATCTTGCATCTGGATTTATTTTAGCTAAATCCAACTTCCATTGCAGGTGTTGGAGGGCATATCATGCCATGGCTTGTAAGGGCAGTATTCTTTTCTTCCTCTTGCCTCACAAGGGGAGATGGAGATATTTGGATGCTTCGCTGATGTTCATTCATGCTTTTGCAATGGAGATCCACTCTTGCTGTGGAAAAAATGGATCACCACAAGCTTTTGCAAAGCTTTGATTTTATATTCTTTCTTAATGGGCGTTACATTATTTATATCTGCCAATCACCAAAAATACATGTGATTCCATTCATCTACTCATGGTCAAATTCCATCTGAGATATTTGAATAGTAAATTAACACCAGATTGAGTGCACAGAAATGGAGAGAGATAAACAGATGGCCAGCTGCTATGTCTTTAATCTTGTTTTAATGGGGCCCCTAATCTTTACTTACTAGAATGCTCTATCTGTTTCTTGCCCCAAGAAAGTGGCTTAATGCTTTAGGGTGGCACATTTAGCCTTCTTCTTGTGGGAAAGGAGCCATTTGTTTTAACCCTTTCTTCTCTCTTTATGACTTGCTTGTTCTGCTAACATGTGTGACTGCATGTGACCTTAGCACCCTGGATTAATTCAACTATTTTCCCTAAACTGCATTACTTGCTTCAAATATTACCCTAAGGTCTACGCAACTATTACATTAACTGATTTTTATTTTCCTCTTTCAAGGTTCAAGGTTTTTCATGGAATCTTGCCAAACTCATCTGTTTAACTACTTACTTTGACTGTCATTTTGGATTTCAGTTTCATTTTATCATGGGCTGTTCCTGGAATAACACACTACTCAGCAGATATCTACCAAAAGACCAGCATTCCTTACACCCATGCCATCTTTAAAAGTCCACTGTGCACCTGTGCTCTGTCCCTCCCACTATTGCTTGCAACATCTTGTCTCACCAGCTTTTGTTGCTCATCAACCTGCCACACCATTGACCATGCATGTATTCTGCACTGCTTACTCATTTCCTCAGAACAGCTCACAAACATTCACCCACCTACCATGCCAAATTTCCTCTCACTCAATCCCTCTCTGTCTTTCATTATGTGAGTAGTCAGCCTGTAACATTGCAGATACTGCCTGTGCGGGTGGAGAGGTGCCATCATTAGGCTCCCTAACCAACACTAAGAAAGCATTCTGGCCCACACAGTGGCAGATGAAGACCGCTCCTAATGGGACATCAAGACATCCATATCCAACCAACTGAATAAGTACCACTTTTCATTCCATGTTGATTCTCACAGTAACCCTGCTGTTGGTTTCATTCATTACACGCGAGCTCCAACCACTGGCAGGGACATTTTCTCCTGCTTGTGTCATGCAGGTACTGCCAGCAAGTTCACCACCTCCATGGTGAAATGGCCAGTTCTAGAAGCTACCTCCCTGACCTCTGAGAATGAGAGAATGCAGATCTTACTGGCAGTTTCAGTAAGGCTGTCTTATGCACTCCCCCCTCCCCCCACTCCCCCCACCCCAGCTCAGATACTGAGACCTGAGTGAGAATATTAGGCTTACAGTGTGTGGGGAGCACCACCGGTTGAGCTCTCACTGCAATAGCATTTCAGCCAGGCAAAGAAAAAAACATTCCAGGCTGCTGGCACTCGGAGGGCCGCAGAAGACCAGGCATCTGCTCAACCCAGGCAGGAGAGGATCCTATACTGTGGGCAATCATGGACTTCACCTACATGCACAGGAACAGGAGCAGCAGGCAGGAATGTGGAACACAATTACCACTGGTAGTTCACATTTTATAATTTTTCCATTATTCCAAAACTTAGCTCTAAATTGAGTGTTCTTGTGGTGCAATGGTTTGGTCCCTGACTTTTATTGAGAAGCTTCAGGTTCAAATCTCACCTGCACCAGCAATTGATCATCACAAGACTGAACAAGGTTTTTAAACTTTTATTTTTAACAATTCAATCCCTGTTTTGGGATGTATTTTTTCAGGCTTCAAGGTTGACCTATAGTGCATGCCATAATCTAAAATAAGTTAGGGAGTATGGATTTATAAATCTGTAAGTTTGCTCACTGAGTTTGAAGGTTTGTTTTCAGATGTTTCGTCACCATACTAGGTAACATCATTAGTGAGAGTCTCCAGTGAAGCGCTGGTGTTATGTTCCACTTCTCTACTTATCGGTCTTGGTTTCTTAAGGTGGGTGATGTCACTTCTGGTTTGTTTTTCAAGGGCAGTTAGATAGAATCTAAATTGATTTGTTTATTGATGGAGTTCTGGTTAGAATGCCATGCCTCTAAGAGTTCTTGTGCGTATCTTTATGCGTCAATAAACACATCGGGACATACCAACAGAGTTTCACCAGAGCCTCACTGATGATGTTACCCAATATGGTGACAAAACGTCTGAAAACAAACCTTCAAGCTCAATGAGCTAACTTACAGATTTATCATCAACCTGAGCTACAAATCTTCTCAAAAATCACTAGTATGGGGGGATTTGTGTTTATGATTCATGATTCATGGTGAAGGGATGGATAGGTTTACAGAACCACATCAGCAGGAAACTATAAGAGGGGAATTCATAGTCTATGGATTGAGACCAATTTCTCCTTCACTTCTCAGATACCTTTGTGCCATCACTTTGCTGTACTGATACCTCACCCTGGAAGAGTTGCTTGCATTGAGAGGTCTGAAACTTTCAACAGCACCAACACTGCTACTGATTCCATTCCCCTTCCCAGTCATTGCCTTAGATTGAACCAGGTTCTGCATACTCTGCACACTTTTCATCACAATATCTATCTATTTCCACCCCTTTAATAGTGTCTACCATTACACTTGCCACATCCCATCTTCTTCTAAATCTTTTGTGTTATTTTCATCACTTCCTTCATCACGCTTATCCAAAATGCTGCTACTCATGTCTTCTCTTGTAATGAGCCCATTTTCCCTGTATTTGATAACTTTGATTGTCATTAAGTCCACCAGTGCCTCGAGTATATAACTCTCACACTCATATTTAAATTATTTTGTGGCTTCATATTCCCTGTCTCTGTAATGTCCAGAACCTCTTCATAATCATCTCAGCATTCTGTATTCCTCTAGTACTCACCTCACCTGAATTCTCACTTTGTTCATTCATCGTCGTTTACTGTGCTTTGAGCTATCTAGGCCCTGTACTGTGGAATTTGTTCCTATCTAGGTCTCTGATTGAGTATCCCTCCTACTATCCTGTTCTTTCCTCTGGGGTTGATTTTCATTATTCCTATGATAAACTGATGTTTTCTGTTGATCTTGCTCATGTTAAAGTACTACATAAAAGCAAATTGAAGGGTTTTTTTTGCAAGTGTTAAAACAAGCTTAACAGACGGAAGGGCCTTTTTCTGGTTTGTAAGTTGGGATGCCCCTTGCCAAATGTCAATGAAAGCAGTTGCATGAATAAATTGATAAGAATTGATAACATCAAAACGGTTCTAAGATCTTCCACACTTAAGGAGGTGAATAAATCACAAATGAGTAGAACCATATTTTTACATGCTACTCAATCAAGACATGCAAATATTTAGTTTTAAAAAATTTTCATGTATTTCACAGTAACCTATCTGTGTGGTGAATTAATGTGGGTCAAAAAAGAATCAACTTTTTATGGAGAAATTACCAATACAAAATCATTGATAATTTATCAAATGCCAATAATGAATGATCTACCAAATATTAGAATAAGCTCAAATCCCTCCACCATATCCCTCTCCATTTTGTTCTCAGCATGGTTAAGTGGCTATATATTAGATATTTCTGAGTAGGGTACTCCTTGTGAGCTAATTAGGAAGAGTTTATTTTCAAGTGGTGAATTGGACAAATTTAAATAACTTTGTATGAGTGAAATTTTAAAACAGAAAGGTATTCTATAGGTTTGTAAAACACAAGAGAAGGAACAAAGGAATCCACACAAATCACTTCAAACGTGACAGACTGTGTAAAATATTTTTGTTGCTATAAGTAATTGTTTCCATTTTTAAATTCTAAAGCAATCTACAATTTAATTATCTCAGTGAATATGATCTGGATATAATTAATTTAAGGTTTAAATAAAACCTTAAATAAAACCTTTTGTGCTTCAACAAGTGTGTCAAGCTGTAAGATCCATGTAGCATTACTTCGAAGCTGTGCTTTACAGTATATGTAGATAGCCCAGAGCTGACAGCACCACTGCCGTTTACCTGTGTAGCCAATGCAGCATTTACTATTAATGTCATTGAACAGTGCCTTAAAGAGGCTTTTCACAAACAACTGTTTATCTCCTACAATTTCTTTGACATAGGTTTACAATTCAAACACAAATAATTTCACTTAAGCATTCATTGAATCCCTACAGTGCAGATAGAGGCCATTCAGCCCACCAAGTCTGCACCTACCCTCCAAAGAGCATCGAACACAGATCCAGTCCTCTACTGGATCCCCGTAACCTCACATTTAGCACGGCCAATCCCCTCAACTTGCACATCTTTGGACTGTGGAAGTAAACTGGAGCACCCACAGAAAACCCACACAGACATGGGGAGAACATGCAAAGTCCACACAGACAGTCACCGAAGACTGGAATCAAACCTGGATCTTTGATGCTGTGAGACAACAGTGCTAGCCACTGAGCCACCAGGCCAGTGAATGAATGAAATACTAACAATTTTCTGTACACTGAAATCATTTCTCAAAAGAGGAATATTTTGGGCAGTAACCTGATATGACAAAACGTTTTGTTGTTATGAAATGATGGGTTTCTTATTCTACTTATACTCCTTAGTGATTGAAAGAATCATTCATTATTAATTAGTTATTTCCAGAAGTTTATATTTTAAAATTCACAGCCTGCTTTTATTTGTTTTTTTGTGAAATCTCTTAAACATTTCTATTTAGTTTATTCACTGGAGCCATTCAAACCTTTCATAACTACATGAGCCTTGCAATGGTATAACCTCTAACTCTCTGAGGGCAGTGCATTTGAAAGTCTGGTGTACAAACTTAAAAATATTGTTTCTTGCATTTCTTGCCATCAAACTTTATGTAGCTATAGATGTTGCTTTTTAATAAAATCCCAATAAATTTCTCCTTATAACAAAATCCAATCACCTCTAAACATAGACTTTCCCAGATAATGTAAGCTAAGCAGCCCCACTTTGGTTAAAAATCCAAAAGTAATACCATTATATTGGCCTCAGGATGTCTCATTTTAACATTCAGCAAAGAGAGTACCTAAAAAGTGACCTTAAGTGATAGAGAGGTTCAGAAGTTAAACATTACAATTTTCTTCTACGCTCAGACTATAAGTAGAAATGTCATGGTGGATCAGTGAGCTTTATTCAATAAAGTAACAAATTGTTGAAGGCACCCATGTTAAAACAATAGCTTGTATTCCTTGGAATTGAAATAATATGGCCATCAGAGGGGCCAAAAGAAAGAACTCAATGTTTTGATTATCAAAAGAATGTGCTATGATAATTCAATTATTTAACTTATTCCATGCAGGTAAAACTCGAAATCTGTCTGCATTCTGTATTAATGTATAAGTTTTTTTTAACATATTCACTTGACATTAATTTGTCTGCTCTTTTAAGACAGTTATTAACCCATTTTCATAAAAATAGCTGAATGGGTTAAACTCCTCATAATGTATGAAAAATTAATTGCTCACTGATTGGTTTCACATCTCATAAGTATTCTACCAAAGTGCTGGATACTATTTGCTTATTTTAGAGAAGGGAGGGTTGTGTTAACTTTAAGGATTAAGCAGCATTTCCGTACCTCACAAAATGTCTATTTTTGTTCAATCGCTCTTCTATTGTCTACTTCAGAATGGAAGGAGTTAAAGATGGTTTTGTGTGTTTTCAACTGCATTTGTATAATTAAGATTGCGTTTTTTCAATGCCGTGCAATAAGTTCTTTAAATATGTAGAAATTGAATCCCAAAATACAGACGTCTGGAGACTATCCCTCACAATGAATCATCTAAAAAAAAGGTCTGTAATGACTACAACCGGAATTGTTTGCGAAGGAAAGTCTTTGACTCATTTTTATGCCAACCATTTTTTATTTATGAAACATCATTAGTGCCACGGGGAGTTCAAAGCCTGAGAAACAATATTGCATGGAAGTAATTAGTTTTCTGATAGAGTAACAAAAAAAAGGACAAAGCTTCTTCACAGAGAAAACTTGGATGCCAGCTTTGAGCTGTTGTCATTGTGAGCTTCTCTGACTGAAGGCGGGCAAACATCATTAACAGCACAGGGTCATTCCTCTGACATGCAGGGTAGAAATTAACAGCTGTCATCGAGTGATGAGTTAACTTCATAATGGAATAATGGCACTAACAAAACAATTAGCATTCGTAGGAAACAGATAATGAAAATTCCATGCTGAGTTACGATGAGGCATCTAAATTAAAGCAAAATGGGAATAAAATGTGGGTGGCTGAATTCAGAATGAGCTGCAAAATAATTTGATTGTCATTCTTATCAGTGATTGACTGAGTAGACCAAGTAGGTCAGTCCATCAAAAATCCGTAATGTCAGTTCAAGAAAGTACTTAGAAAGAGTGTTACATCATCAGGAACCATTTCAAAATAAAAATCAGGCAGTTAAGCCATCATTGTGATTAGCTCCATTTTGTTCCTGGTCACTATTTTATTACCTTTATGTCTGTCAGTAAAAATGGAACTGTTAACAATTTCCAGACCTCGTCAAGTTGATTCAACTGTCTATAACATGAAGAGAACTGAAGGAAGCACGTGTAATGAAGTAACCTATAAGCCTAAATTGGACAGCCCAGAATCAGAGTCATAGGATCATGGTACACAATTAACCCCTGCTCATTGATTATGATGTAGGCAGTGGGCCAATTTTGTACTATTGGCTGATTTCAATTATTTTGTGCTGGCTTTTGTTTTACCTTGTGACCAAGCAGACACTATGATGGTCAGTGACAGAAGGGAAATAAGTTCTGGAACTGCTGGTGAATGGGGAAAAGGAACTGCAGTCACTGCCATTTCACTCAGATGAATCTGCCATAGACAGCCTGGCCAGACAGAAACTGTCTAGGTTGCTTACTTTGAGCTCGTTGTGTCCTTCCACCACTTCTTCCTTATCCTCCCTTACCTTCTGCTTTTGTGTGTATCGGTTGTGCACCAGAGCTATCAGCCATGTGGTCATGGAAGGCGGTTGTCATCAGGAGGCACCTTTTGATTTTCTGTGCTCATATACAGCTGGATATTGTGGGAGTGGAATTCCTTTTGATTTGGGTATAAGGAAGAATCAACAACACGCAGTGCTCGGTGCCATACACAAATAGAAATTTGTATCCTAAACTATGGTAGTGTCTTTCCTGCCATGTTTTCAGCCATGGATGATTGAGGGATGTCATTACTGGAGCACTGAGCTCCGAAATAGCAGCAAAGGTACCAAATCAGCAATGTATGCTGGTTGACATTGTAATCTGCCTGTCTTCTGATTCCTAATGTATGTTCAATTGCATTAGGTGGAGATAGGATGTTAGCTGAAGCTAGCTCACCGATGTAGCATCCAGTGCCAATTCTCCCTAAAAAGATCCACATGTGCTGCATTAACCATTTGGAAGCTATACAGACATTTGAGGTGGGTAGGGGCGGGCTGCCTTAAAGTGGTCGGAAGGTGGGAGGGGCGGGGGCTTGCTGGATCTGTATTGTCTGCACATTTGTATGTAACGGTATTGTCTAATGTACAAATGTCATTGTCACTGTCTTGTCATATGTGGAACTGGGATTTGAGGTTTGTCCTCCTCTCCCTGTAAAATAGTTGAACGGTAGGGTTTGGGGCCTAGCTTTGCTGCTCCTCTCCCTTGTAAAATTGCTGTCTCTTGTCTCTTGCTGTTAATGTTTTTTGTAAACTGTTTTCTAATTTGTTTAATAAAATAAAAAAAATAAAATAAAATAAAATACAGACATTTGTTGTTCCTGAAATAATGGACACCAAGGGGTTAAGTAACAAGATTTCAGACTTCAAAAAAAAGAACTGCACAAGCTGTAAATCAGGGACAAAACCAGAAGTTGCTGGAAAAAGCTCAGCAGGTCTGGCAGCAACTTTGAAGAAAAATCAGAGTTAACATTTTAGATCCAGTGAATCTCCCCTAAAACACTTTACAAACTACTTGAATCTGATTACACATATTTATTCCTGAACAGTAAATGTCTGGTCATTGGTGTTCAATGAATTTCACAGCACAAAACTTTAGGGAAATATTATTATGGCTCTGCAGGACTGTGGTGAGACCACAGTTGGAATACTATGTACACTTCTATTCTCACTGTTTGAAAGTAAGATATCATAACATTAGGAATACTTTGGAGAGAATTTTCTGAACTGGTCGTTGGAATGAAGGGTGAAGAAAGGGTGAACAAGTTGGTTTTATAAAGTCAGAAATCACACGACACCAGGTTATAGTCCAATGGGTTTATTTGTAATCACTAGCCTTCAGAGCATAGCCCCTTCATCAGGTGAAGTCAGATCAGCAACATGGATTCTACCATCACACCTGGGAACATGACCCACCATGTACACGGCAGGTACTCAGGTGCCTCAGCCAATGTTGTCTATCTCATACGCTGCAGGCAAGGATGCCTTGAGGTATGGTATTTTGGCGAGACCATGCAGATGCTATGACAACAGACAAATGGACACCTTGCAACCATCGCCACGCAGGAATGCTCACTCCCAGTCAGGGAACACTGCAGTGGTCAAGGATATTCAGACTCCAATCTTCAGGTACTTGTCCTCCGAGGCAGCCTTCGAGATATACAACAATATTGAGTCGCTGAGTGGAAACTGATAGCCAAGTTTCGTACCCATGAAGATGGCCTCAGCCGTGATCTTGGGTTCATGTCGCACTACATGTGACCCCACACTTCTGTATCTGTAAAATCTTCCTTACTGTCCTATTTTAACACCATCACCTTGATAAATTGTTATGATCTCTCTACCTTAATTAGTTCATACAGTTTTGCATTACTTATTACTTTGGTTAGAACTTCACATGCAATTCTTATAGCTATCATGTTATTCCAGTCAAATAAAAACTGAAAGAATTGTGGATGCTGTAAATCAGGACTAGAGGCTGGGGTGGGGGGTTGGGGTGTGGGGTGGTGGGCCGCTCAGCAGTTCTGGCAGCACCTGTGAAGAGAAATCAGAGGTAATATTTGAAGCGCAGGTGACCTTCCTCTGGTTTTTCTTCACAGATGCTGCTGGACCTACTGGGTTTTTCCAGCGGTTTCTGTTTGTGTTCCATGTTATCCCGGTCATTTGGTTTGTCTCCAGCACCACCTTATTTTCAATTTTTGTTACTATCTCACTGCCTGATTTAATCAGATTATAGGTTATCCCTTCAATCCAACTATTGACACTGCACACACACTATCTAGCACCCTTGGTCACCTGAAGAGCCTTATTATTCAATATTCCACTCACACCATTTGTATGATCTTTTGATCTCTCTGCCCTTAATCCTTCTGCCTAAAAATTCTGTGTCTGTGTGATTCTCTCTCACTTCATCTGACAAAGGGGTTACGCTCTGAAAGCTTGTGATTTCAAATAAATCTGTGGGACTACAACCTGGTGTCATCTGACTTCTGACTTTGTTCCCCCACCCCAGTCTAACATCAGCACCTCCACAAGTTGGCTCTATAGTTATTAGGGTTATGAGAAGAATGGGGGGTGATCATTTTGAAACATACAAGACATTGAGGGAATTTGATAGGGTGAATTCTAGAAGAATGTTGCGTCTTGTGAAGGGCGCTGGAACTCATAGACAGTTTAAAGAACGTAAGTAAGAGAATGTATGTACCAAAAACAAGTCATTGTTTGCATTATTTGAATTTACATTACTTCACTGGGTAGGCCACATGGGCTTGACTTTGTACTCCCGGGAAGGCTACAACAATGACAAGCCTAATGATTTAACAGGGCTAGACTGCAAAAATCAGATTTTCAATATCGCAATAAAATTTAGCAATTAGGTTGTCCCTTCCCAGAAGATGAGTCGATGCCACAATTGTCCAGCTAAGAAGCTAATGTGCATGTATTTGCATCTTATTTGTTGCATAACTTGCTGGAACTTACTTCACCTTCAAAATTAACCTCTGTCCAAACAATAACCATGACACTTTAGATATTTAACCGCAGATAGCAAATGTGTATCTGACGACATGGCCTTTGACCTCAGGTCCAGGTAAGCTTGTTGCCTTCTCTCCTTATTTCGATTCATTATAAATGTTCACTGCCTTATTTTTATTGTAAGCTCTACACTACAATAGGTTCATCTAAAGTGACAGAAGCAAAATTTGGCTATCTCAGAACTTAACTCAAGAACATCAATGTAGCAGCTTGTAGTTGAGAATGGCAACTTAGTTTAGAAGGTGGGGCAACAGCTTGTGGTTGTGGAGCACAGTTAACCATCATATCAAATGGTGACCACATTAGCTGAAGTGCTCGTTCAAAATCAGAAAGGATGCATATACCTGCAGTGTACATGGATAGTACAGTGCACATGCATGAAGAAGACGGTGATATGTGAATAGAAAAGGAGAGACATTGTTAGTAGCATCAGCACAGACTCTAGTCAATCAGGAGGTATTTGCATAATCTGTCCAGGGGTTGACCAAAGTCCGTAAGGTGGTTAGTCTAACGGAAGCTGAGAGCTTGGCACTATTTCAAACAAAGGTCAAACAAAATCAGTTGGGGCCTTCCTACCTGGCCAGTCAGGGACATTCTATAAATTAAGACTTGGGGCATGATCAGACAGGGGCTGTGATTCCTACATAAACCAAGGAAGGGGTTTTGTAGGGTCTGTCCATGACATCATTGAAGCTGTAGACATCTCACATCTGGGGATTGGCCTCAATACATTTTCAAGCTAAGGGAATATGGGACAATGGAGTGGAATGAGGTGTGATATGATAGGGAAGGTCAGAGGACCCCTTTGTAAGTCTGGTTCTGGTCCTGGCCAAGAGCAAGGGGCCATAAGTAAGTCCAGGCAGAGGGTCGTCATTTGGTCTGATTGCCTCCATGCCTTCTTCCACAGTTATGCCCATGCTCAGGTGGTCTTTGGGAGGGACTGTTCATTGGCATGCTCAATGCCATCTATGATAATCATGATGTCCTATCATGAACCAGCAGTCGTCAATAATATTAAAGGATTCAGCTCCTTAATGTAGAAATCAATCATGACCACAACCATCACATAATGCAGATCTATGCTATGTATTTAGGGTGCTGACATGACACATTTTAAAACCCCAACCATGCACCCTGTCAAATGCTGTCAGCCCTTGCACTGTGCTGTTAGTGCCTACAGAAGGTAAGAGGAAGATTAGTTGGTGAAGATAAACAATATCTTTTGCAGATCAATGTGTTTGCCCTCTTTTACATCTGCAAAGAGTAGACCGTATAGTGCTTACTGGTTTCGTGAGCCATTTCTGTCTCCTGTTACCTCAGAAATAGTCCCCTTCTTCTCTAGCCAGCTTTATTGCCAGCTCCTCAAAAGACTAAGCATCTTAATCTCTGGTACTTTTCCACCAGTCTTGGTCCTTTCAGGTGCAGGCCAGCTTGATTTGCAATGAGCTAAAGAGGAGGATTGAATGGGGAGACACTGATTTCAGGATCATTTCATGAACATGCATACACATTGGATGTGGTGAGCTATCCACTATTGGTGCGCATGTACCGCAGTGCCCAAGAGGGGTTAATACTTTGAGGCCATGAGTTGGATGTAAGTCCATTAATGAACATTGTGTATGTGATATTTAGGCTTACAGGTTATGTCTGAGGGATAACCATGGATTCACAGAGTTAGACTGAGAAATGTCCTGATGAGTATGAGCTACCATGGTCGAATAGAATTCTGAGGTACAGTCTACTAGAGTAGATGGGATTGAGGTTCACAAGGAGGAGGTGTCAGCAATTCTGAAAAGTGTAAAAAATAGTTAACTCCCCCAGGCTGGATGGGATTTATCCTAGGATTCTCTGGGAAGCCAGGGAGGAGGTTGCTGAGCCTTTGGCTTTGATCTTTATGTTGTCATTGTCTACAGGAATAGTACAAGAACACTGGAGGATAGCAAATGTTGTTCCCTTGTTCAAGAAGGGGGGTAGAGACAACCCTGAAAATTATGGACCTGTAAGCCTTACTTCAGTTGTGGGAAAAGTGTTGGAAAGGGTTATAAGAAATAGAATTTATAATCATCTATAAATAAGTAAGTTGATTAGGAATAGTCAACATGGTTTTGTGAAGGGTAGGTTATTCCTCACAAACTTTACAGAGTTCTTTGAGAAGGTGACCAAACAAGTAGATGAGGGTAAAATGGTTGACGTGGTGTATATCGATTTCAGTAAGGCATTTGATAAGATTCCCCACAGTAGGCTATTGTGCAAAATACAGAGGCATGGGATTGAGGGTGATTTAGTGTTTTGGATTAACAATTGGCTTTTTGAAAGAAGACAGGTGGTTGATAGAAAATATTCATCCTGGAGTTCAGTTGCTAGTGGTGTACCGCAAGGATCTGTTTTGCATCCGCTGTTGTTTGTCATTTTTATAAATGACTTGTTTGAGGGCATAGAAGTATGGGTTAGTAAATTTACAGATGACACTAAGGTCAGTAGAGTGGTGGATGGTGCCAAAGGATGTTGTCGGTTACAGAGAGGCATAGATAAGCTGCAGAGATGGGCTGAGAGGTGGCAAATAGAGTTTAATGCAGGAAAGTGTGAGATGATTCACTTTGGAAGGAGTAACAGGAATGCAGAGTACTGGGCTAATGTTACGATTCTTGGTCGTGTAGATGAGTAGAGAGCTCTTGGTATCCAGGTACATAGATCTCTGAGTGTTGCCAACCAGGTTGATAGGCATGCGGTGTTAACTTTTATTGGGAGAGGGATTGAGTTTCAGAACCACGAGGTCATGATGCAGTTGTACAAAACTCTGGTGCAGCCACATTTGGAGTATTGTGTACAGTTCGGGTCACTGCATTATAGGAAGGATGTGAAAGCTTTGGAAATGGTTCAGAGGAGATTTACTAGGATGTTGCCTAGTATGGAGGGAAGGTCTTATGAGGAATGGCTGAGGGACTTGAGGCTGTTTTAGAGAGAAGAAGGTTGAGAGATTACTTAATTGAGACATATAAGATAATCAGAGGGTTTGATGGGTTGGACAGTGAGAGCCTTTTTCCTCGGATAGTGATGGCTAGCATGAAGGGACATAGCTTTAAATTGAGGGTGATAGATATAGGACAGATGTCAGAGATAGTTTCTTTACTCAGAGTAGTAGGGGCATGGAACAAACTGCCTTCAACAGTAGTAGACTCGACAACTTTAAGGGCATTTAAACAGTCATTGGGTAGGCATATGGACGAGAATGAAATAGGGTAGGTTAGACTGGCTTCAGATTGATTTCAAAGGTTGACACAACATGTGGGCAGCACAGTGGCACAGTGGTTAGCACTGCTACCTCACAGCGCCAGAGACCCAGGTTCAATTCCCGCCTCAGGCGACTGACTGTGTGGAGTTTGCACATTCTCCCCGTGTCTGCGTGAGTTTCCTCCGGGTGCTCCGGTTTCCTCCCACAGTCCAAAGATGTGCAGGTCAGGTGAATTGGCCATGCTAAATTGCCCGTAGTATTAGGTAAGGGGTAGATGTAGGGGTATGGGTGGTTTGCGCTTCGGCGGGGCGGTGTGGACTTGTTGGGCCTAAGGGCCTGTTTCCACACTGTAAGTAACCTAATCTAATCAAGGGCTGAAGGGCCTGTACTGCACTGTAATGTTCTATGTTCTATGTACCAGTGAGATGATGGTATCATGTAGCCTTGTGATGTGCAGCAAATCATTCATTTTCTTCCAACAAAGCAGCTGGGTGTGCTGATGAGGATAAGTGGTGCTGGTCTTCATGCTATCCTACTCTAAGTCAGATGGGTTTGACAACAGAGACTCCTTGTGCTTTCCAGTGGGAAGAGAACTTCACTTATTTCCCTTATTCCATCCGTCAACACCTAAAATGTGTGTTGAGCTGTTTCGTGGTGACATCTTTAAAGAGGTTGTGGACACCCACCACAGGCCAAGTGGAAGCTCCCAGCTTGCAGCAAGTGAATTGATGTCCAGCCAGCCTTTAAACTACAAACCTAGAAGGTCCTGTCAGAGGTGAGAACACCCCCTTCACTCACCTACTCCATATGATTCACTGCATTACTCACACAACCTCTTGCTTGCTTAGCTAATGACTTGAGAATTCATAATCACATTTAGTCTGCTTCATGGATAAAGTGACAAACTTTAATTCATGTGGCATCATGTATTAACTCCAAAATGGAACACCCTAGCCAATGTTGAATGGAATTTTGGAAAATGACTGGGAAAAGAAATTGGATTTTTTTTTGAGAGCCTGTAAAAGTAAATGTCTTGTTTTCTCCAAATGTAGTTACAACAATTTACCTGAAGGTTTTCATTCCTGGTCATTAGAGCATATTCAGAGCACAAATCTTGACGTGTTTTAAAAGCAGCCAGTGTTGTTATAAATCATGATGGTTTCTCAAAGCTGAATGCACTGCTGCATATTGGTAGCTGCAGCATGCCAACTACATTTCCTTTAACAAACAGTAATGGATCTGGGAACCTGCACAAATGGAAGACTTGGGTTTCTCACAGACACAAGTATCTGATGCAAACATTACCACAAGCACTTCAAAAACAGAAAATGCTGTTTAAGCATTTTATGATAATAATTGCCATTTTTAACATCTTGGTAATGGAAAACAAAAAAGCTGATTATAATAGATTAGAATCCCTACAGTATGGAAACAGGCCCTTTGGCCCAACAAGTCCACACTGACCCTCTCTAGAGTAGCCCGTCCCCCTACCTTATATATACCCCTGACTAATGCATCTAACACTATGGGCAATTTAGCATAGCCAATTCGCCTGAACTGCACATCTTTGGACTGTAGAAGGAAACCAGAGCAAACCCACACAGGGAGAGGGAGAATGTGCAAACTCCACACAGACAGTCACCCAAGGTGGGAACTAAACCTGGGTCCCTGATGCTATGAGGCAGCAGGGTAACCACTGAGCCACCATGTCACCCCAATAGAGCTGATACTATCTGGAGGGTGACAAGTAGATTTAGCAGGAGTCTTTTCTGTGCTAACATTCATAAACAACATGGGCAACTTGTTGAAAAATAAAGTATCTTCCTAAAGAACCTATTCAGAAGGGAGAAATGAAAGTGTCTGGGCTGCAGAATGAAGAATGAATTCAATTTGGATAAATCAAAGGTAATGCACATTGACAGAAAAAAGCATGACATTTATTCAAAATAAACACATGCATAGAGGAAATTTGAAAAAGAAAAATATTTTAGTGTGAGTTTTAGATTGACTTTGTGGGCGGCACAGTGGCACAGTGGTTCACCTCACCTCACAGTGCCGGAGACCCGGGTTCAATTCTCGCCTCAGGTGACTGACTGTGTGGAGTTTGCACGTTCTCCCAGTGTCTGCGTGGGTTTCCTCCGGGTCTCCGGTTTCCTCCCACAGTCCAAAGATGTGCAGGTCAGGTGAATTGGCCATGCTAAATTGCCCATAGTGTTAGGTAAGGGGTAAATGTAGGGGTATGGGTGGGTTGCGTTTCGGCGGGGCGGTGTGGACTTGTTGGACCGAAGGGCCTGTTTCCACACTGTAATGTAATCTAAAGCTGTTTGAAAGGTCTTGACTGTATATGTAAAATTAAATTGTTCCAATTAGTGGAATGGTTGAGAGCCAGAGGACACAAATTTAAGGTGAATGGCAAAAGAACCAAAGACAGCGTGACCAAAATCTTGTGGATAAAATCTGGAACGCATTATCTGAAACTGTGGTGGAGGCAAATTCAATCCAAAGCAAATCGAATGAGTACACAAATAGAAGATCATGCAGGGTTATGGGGTAATGCAAGGGCAATGGCACTCGCTCAGTTGGACTTGCAATGTGCTGGTAAAATGAGCCAATCAGCTTTTTCTGCACTGTAAAAACGTTTCCACCTAAATTGATTTTAATTTGTAAGAAACTAAAGGGAAAGGGGTGGCACTGCTGCCTCACAGTCCAGGGATCTGGGTGTGGTTCCAGTCTTGGTGACTGTAAGAAGTTTGTGCATTCTCTCTGTGTCTGCATAAGTTTGCTCTGGTTTCCTCCCAGAGTCCAAAGATGTGCAGGTTAGGTGGAATGGCTATGGTAAAAGATCCCATGTGGGGTTAGAGTGTGGGATGGATCTGGGTCGGATGCTCTTCGGAGAGTTAGTGCAGACTCGATGGGCCAAATGATCTCATTCTGAACTGTAGGGATTCTATAAAGGAAAGCTGGCACGTGAGAATACATCCTGACAATAATTTATTATATTGTAAAATAAAATTCTTCTGGCTCCAGATAACTTAAGCTATTGAATACATGTTTCACATTCTAAATTTGTTCATAGAATTTAGAGAAAATATGCGAGGATAGTCTGGAACCCTTAAGAAATGAATTGGACGTCCCATGAAGAACCTATTCCAAACCTTGTGATTATGAAAATGTTAAGCACCTTCCGTCTAAATGGCAAAACTGAGACAAAAACACAAACACAAAATAATCTTGTCTCAGATGAGATTAGCTGTTGGGTAGTTTGTACCAATTCAACAATTGCATGCATAAAGGAGAAATAGGTACATTTTGTGCCACTGTGCTGCTGACCCTGAAGTTGCATCTGCATTATCTTTCAATATATATTCCCAGTAGATAATGCTTGAAGCCAGGAGTACAGAAATGGAAGGTTTACCTTCCAGTTATCAACAGCTGGGTGAAAAGTTGATACAGTCGCTCAGCTAATGAAGCAGTTCTGATAAAGATTCTACCCGAACCATTAATCTATCTTTTCTCTGTTGATGTACTTGCTGTGTATTTCCAGCATTTTCTTTTTTTTTTATTTCTCTTCTGACATAAAGTGCACTCATAAAGAAAAGGAGTAGTAACTAACTAATGTACCAATACAATATATACTTAAGTTAACACCTTTTCAAAAAGGAGTTTCCAGAAAATGTTCAAAGTCCACATAATAAATATTGTATTAAATTTCATGTAATGAAAAAAAAGCCAAAATTTTCAGATCTAGCTTCCAGACTCTGTTTCCTTCTTATTCCATGTCAAAGCAGAAAAATGCAGTGTCTCAAAATGGATGTCTTTCTGCACTACCAAATTTCAGGCAAATGTGTGGGATTTGTTCTGCAGTTGCTAATCAGATAATAGTAGTTAAATAGCCCATCAACAGCACACTTAAATTACCCAATTAACCTTCAATGCTCCAATAGCTGAGTATTAGAGGGTTGCACTTTGAAAGCAGTTCAGATTTTTTCAGTTATTACCCATCCCTTTTGGGACCCAAATTTTGGAATTAGAAATTGCGAGATTTGTCTTTCATTCTATTTTCCAGAGTTCAAAGTTAAACTGACAGACTCAGGTTGTCAATTTTGCTGAATTTAACACTGCAGCTGATAGTTGCAATTCTTTGTGTCTTGTGGCTGGGAGGGTTGGAGGGTAAGATTGTTCTGAGTGACTGGAAGTCTAAAATCAATGATGAGTTGATTATCAGTTTACAAAAATCCAGAGAAACCAGCAATTCATCAAGACTGTGAAGTATACATGTCTCTCTGTATCCACTCATCTCTGTCAATCCTTACATTAACTGCTGACTAGTTTTCGCTCTGGGCAAATGGTACCAAGGAACCACCTGAAATAAATCTGGTTCCACAAGTTTGAAGTGTTCAAAATTTACTTATTGTGACCACCTCCACTCTCTAATCCTATTTTCGTACATGCCTGGAGACTCTTGTCACTGAGGTTATTACCAAGTAGAGCCTGAGAGGAGAAGAAATTTTGACCAGCAGTACAGAAATAAGGTTAACTTGTAACTTGCCTGATCTCCATCAGCATCATGAAAAAGGAATATCATTCAGCTAAGGTAACCTCCATTAATATTTTCAGCGCCTTTTGGATAAATAAGTTGTCTGGAATATTTTTAAAATATTAGAATGTCAGATCCCATAAATAGGTCAAAACAAAATCAAGAAGCACAATCTAATTTACACCAGTGCCAAAGTATATGCTCATAAGCGTTAGAAAATATTGAAATTATGTTGATATAAACATCAATGTTTCCAGTACTACTCTTCAGATTAGTTGGAATGCAAACTTGTAGTGACTTGCAGTGTGGCATTTACAGTGCATTTAAAACCAAGCAATGGAAATCATTACTTCAGAGACAGAAATGGTTAAATAAATAAAATAGCATTTTAGAAAGTACACAAAAAGCCAGCACAATCTAATCTTCATGAAAATCCATGCTCTGTGTAATATCATTGAAAATGGATTAAAATATCAATTGATGTTCTCATTTTTTTTTAATCGCACTCTACAAATCTGGCCTTTAAATGATTCTAATTATTCATCCAAACACGAGACTTTAATTTTAACTCATAATGACACAGCTTTGGATAAGAATTTTTCATCCTTCATGTGAACGTCACCAGGGTTCTTTTCTCAATATTGATTTTATTTTACTGATAGACCATAAGCATAAGAATCTAAAAATACAAATCAGTCCACTAGTTTGGTTGGTTACAGCTGTAAGAAGTGCTTTCAAACAAGCTTCCAGCACATTGTCCGTGCACATATTGGTATCATGTATAGCACATAATTTAACCTAAAATGGGATGAGCATGATCAAATGAATCATGCACAGGAGCAGCATCTTTTCAATTGGGTTTAAAATGGGAAGTTAGTAATCGAATGCTTACCACAATGATTTGAAATAGCTTCCTTTTCTCCTATGGTTACTTTGCTCAATTTTGCACTTATCAAACTAAACTTTTATTTTTGACCTTGGCATCGCACAGATCAGCAATCACAGACTTGACCTGCTAATGTCCCGACAAATTCAGTTAAAGAGATACCATCCTTTTTGATGACCGACATAGATGAGGTTTTAAGATGATTATGAATCAGATTGCTACATCCTTCTCTTTTACATATCCCTGCTGTGTCATAATGTTGAATGTGCTATAAGTAAATTTAAAGCCAAGAGCAAGACTGATGTATTACTGCAAAGGCAATCAGCAACAGTCCTTAAAAATGGAAACCTGTCAAGAACATCAACACTGCGGCATCTTACACAGAAAGATGTACAGGAATTAAAATAGCTAAAGGATTTGGAACCTTTGAGGCACAGTGCCCTTTAGCAGATAACATATCTACCTTTGTAGATTGTTCAGTAATATAGTATTCCACACAAAAATTTTTTAACTATTATAGACCATAGCATGAACATGTCTGTGTATAACAAAATGTCAGAAAAAGGCAAATCTGGTGTTGGATTTTTTCTTTGAATGTAATGCAGAAATGCTGCAGTCAATAATAACTAATATTATGTTTTTGATCCTTGACCTGATATCTCTCTTGGCCACAGCATCAATATTCTCTCCCTAAGAAGCTCATGCTTTCTGTGATCTGAAGTGAGAACTCATACATGCTGTAGCACTTTGATCACTGCAACGACCCAATAATAGACATCAGTGATATACTCCAAGCACCAAAGCAGGAAATGGCTCCATTATGATCGTCTGTGATCACTGTACTCTTGGAAAGTTTAGAAGCAACAAGAAAGATAAAGAAGAGAACAATAAAAATGAGGTATGTTTTCGATCACTGAACTACAAATGAAGACATAGGAGACAGCGGGGTCTGCAGATGCTGGAGATCAAAGTTGAGAGTGTGTTGTTGGAAAAGCACAGCAGGTCAGGCAGCATCCGAGGAGCAGGAAAATCAACGTTTCAGGCTGGAGCCCTTCATCACCATTTCTGACAAAGGCCTCCGGCCGGAAATGTCAATTTTCCTGCTCCTCGGATGCTGTCTGACTTGCTGTGCTTTTCCAGCAACACACTCTCAACTGCAAATGAGAACATGGCTATAATGATAGGAGAAAATCTTGGCTGATGTGGTGAGTTAACACACGATTCTTCAATCAAACGACCCTGGAAATAAATCAGGCTCAGACAACTGAAGTGGAAGTCCCAAACTGGCAGAAAAGTCACATACATAAGCAATGATCCACTCAACAGATTGGGAAAACTGAGATGATGAGTGCTGAATACATATACAGACTACATGGCATCAATGGTTAGTCTTACCACTTCAATACAAACATATTTAGATCATTAGTTAGTAAAAGAGAAATATCAAACCATGTTATTTTTATCTCTCTACTAAATGTTTGTTTCCCCCACATGCTGGAGGTGAGAAAAAGATATTTTTGTCAAGGAAAGACTTTTAAATTTTTTTGTTGCTACTTCAACAAATGTACAGTTATCATGCAACAATAGGTCAAGTGGAAAAGGCGTTGTTAAAGGAATGTATTAATTTCTCCTAAAAGGCCAAAATGTCTGCAGGAATTATTTTAATTTTAAACCATAATTATAAAATTAAAAACTGTTCTAAAGATCCTGTCAAGTTTGATTTAGTTGATGGGAAGATGAGGCCATATTCTTCAATGTTAATGTTGTATATCAGGCTGGAGGTGACAGCTCCTTGGCTTTATCTCCCTGTACGATTCCATTGATTTGAAAAGAAAGTTTATATTTAGTGCGGCTCTGTGCAAATCTCTTTGATCATATGCTCAGTTCTTTGCAAACTTAAGATAGTTGCTCAGTGACTTGCACTTTTAAAATTGAAAACTTATATCCAAATAAGTTCAACCGCAGTCTTGTTTTCTGCTTTGTGTTTAATTGCACTGTGTCAGGCTTCCATGCTATGTTATGGCTTAGATCTTGGTGATTCTGTGTGCAACATTGTAATTTTAATCATAGGTTAGTTTTATTTGTAGTGAAATATCATTAAATAGAATTGATGTGTGAATACATGTGAAGAAAAAGTCATAAAAACACAAATGCTTTTTCTGCTCCTTAAGATTCTTAACAAATAAGTGCATACTGCCCCAATTCAAAGCAGTCTTTTCACATAACAAAGGTCTTACGTGCCATAGAGTGAGTACAAAGGGAATTCAATAGACAGGTTCCAAGAATAGAGGAAGGAGGTTTTTTCAAGAAGCAATTGACTGGACATATTCTCCAGAGTTAGAAGTATGAGCAGTGATCTCAGTGAAAGATCCAAAATTCATAAAATGCCTTACATGATGGATATTAGGTGTTTATTTCTCTTGGCAAAAGGAAACTAAAACTGATCAGTTTCAGTTTCAGTTTCAGAGTTGGTAGTCAACTTTTCAAGGCTGAGATCAAGAAATATTTCTTCACTTGGAGGATTGTGAATTTTTCTTTTTGCAACTGAGACCCCCAGATATTCTTGCCCTCTCGTTGAGTAAATTTGTGAAAAGATTGATCAAGTTTTGGATACTAAGGATGGAACTGTATAAGGGTCTGAGCAGTTTGGTCATGGCGAGATGTGTGACAGAATTGGATGGCAAGGTAAGCAAGGTCCAGCACAACATCAGAAGTAACTCTGTTCAGTTGTTATGCTTTTCAGAAGTGACATGGTGAGATTCTCGCTAGGCAACAAGTTAACAATTGATGGTGACCATTGGTTGTTAAATTCTTTGAAAATGGCCGAACTCACCTCATTAATATTAATAAATCTTGCAGCTAAGCTTGATGTCTTGAAAACCCACAGAGGAAACCAGAGCAAGTGCCAAATGGATTCAGCTCACTGCTTGCACTACACGACCTTCATGTTGGAAACCAGACAGCAATATTTCAGAGCATGCTCCATGTGCCTCACATACCCCACATTGATGGACATTGGCACCTGTCACGTGCCGGCCCCTAAGAACCTTCATGGCACATGTCCGATGTACTTACAAGTGGCTTCTTCCCTTCAATGCTGTTCCTCAGATTGCACTATTATTGCAATGATGCTGCAAGGACACTCAGGGACTTGCACCTAGCTCATGGACTGGACCAAGCTTCATCTCTGGGCTCTACATTTTCTTTCATGACACTCAATCACTCAGAGCCTACCTGACCCAAGAAGTTTCTAGGACAGTACACCAAGGCCAGCCTTCAATAAGAGCCCAAGCACTGCTTGGGGTGATCAGAGCCAGGATCTTTTCTGTATAAAGGGTGAGGAACTGAATGGCAGGCTACACACTGATCATCTTGATTGAATTAAGGTAAGACTGAATAAGGCTTGGTGAGCTAGGGCAATGATGATGAGCTAAATATGCCAAACCGAACTTAATTTAAGGAATAACCTCAAGTTACACATATTTCTCACCATGGAACAGAATGCAATCTCATTTAGTCAAATTCATTGAATCAAAACAGAGAAAATGAAATGACTTTATTTCCTGATTCAAAGGGATATTGCTCGGGATTTAGAAAATTATGAAGAAAGTTCTGCTAGGATCCACTGAAGCAAGATGGAAAACCTTCAGCATGCTTTATTCTTTCTAAAGTCTTGTAGACTAATGATGGGCTTATAGAGGCTATACTGGTATAGAGAAAATCCTGGCCTAGAGAGAAGATACTGGCCCAGAGAAAGGATCTGGGCCAGAGAGAGCACACTGGCTTAGGGAGAGGATACTGGCCCTGATAAAGGAGACTCATCTAGAAAGAGGATACTAACCTAATGAATGAATATTGCTGAGAGAGCATGCTGGCCTAGAGAGAGGAGACTGGCTCAGAGAGAGGGTATTGGCCTAAAGAGTGGATGCTGACCTCGGGACAGTAGATATTGACCCAGTCAGAGGATACTGACCTACAGAGTGGATACTGGTCTAGAAAGTGGGTACTGGACTAGAAAGTGGATTCTGGTTTAGAGAGTGGATACAAGTCTAGAGAGTGGGTACTGGTCTAGAGATAGAAGATACTGACCAAGAGAGAGATATTGGCCCAAACAGAGGAGACTGTCCTATAAAAAAGACAGAACTGATACATAGCCTTTTCTTATGTTGCTTTTAAACTAGTTCTCTGTGTACCCGAAGCCTCATCTACATAACAACAACTGCATTCCTAAAAAGTAATTAGTTGTGCAAAGTGATTTGAGATGTTTAACATGATGAGTTGCTATATAATTACAAGAATTATTATGGCTGTAGAAATTGGCAGAGCAGCTATTGGAATAATGAATTCATCCTCAGTATGACAACTGTGAATTATATGCAGAAGAAAGACAGACAAGTTATCTACAACACTTCAGTCAAATTCATATTCAATGACCCTAGAGTACACAAGATCTTGACAAATTCTGCACTTTTGTTGCACTCTTGGTTGAACCACTTGGCTTAATATGCAATAGACTAGGCCATCTGGTTTGCATTTTCAGAAAACAAATTAAAACAAACTGCAAGAATAAGATCCTCAAAGCATTGCAATCTCATCTAGTGAGGGTAGTATTTGATCTGCTTAATCACTATCTGTCAATGGCCCTAATCATTGGTTGCCATTGAATTTGAAGTTGTCATGTTTCTAAGTTTAAAGATAAGTCATGGATCACATACAAGCAGTTTTCAAAAATGGCTACCTAAAGATTGTTTGCCAGTGTTTGTTAGATTTCCTCGTTGGTGTAAATGAATCTGCCTTGTAGCTCATCCCTAGTCCTTTCCTTTATTTTGCGAATTTCCTGAAATTCAGAATGCATATTGGAATTTCCGATTTCTAGAATTTTCACTTTACCAATGAGCAATTTGTTTTTTTCCTGTCAAACCTCCTAGAGAGAAACATTAAAAAAAGCTAAAATAATTAACAATTACAAAACTCAGCTTTCACAAGTCTTGAGTTATAACGCACAAAATTGATCCTCACTACTTGTTTTATGAATACACATGGTGCACAACAAGGCTACATGTCTGTTCCAAATACACAAATAGCCTAAGAAATATTTACCTTGTAATTGGGCCAGTGCATTTACAGATTTCCAAGACTACCGCTTAAAACAGGGTTAGGCATCATACATACATAACATGGAGCCACAATCCTTAGAATCCTTTGAAGAAATTGAAATCTCCTGAGCATAGCATGTATGAACCCAGCCCTTCTTAGGCTTTCTGGATGTGGCTGTGACCTAACAAACTTTTTTTTTAATTGAAGAAAATATATATTTAGTTTTTCCTAAAAGTGAGGAAGAGCCAGGAAGATCAAGAACTTATCAGAGGGTGGACTGTTGGCATGGAGAATCACTTGAAATTTGCTTCTTGATTTGAACATGTAGGCACTGCCAGCTTAGCAAGATTTCTATCCTGAAGGCTCAAGGATCAGCTGATCCTCTGGTTGGTTTCCAGGCTTAGGGAATGTAACTGTCTGGTACTTGAACACTGGTCTAAACAATACCAGCTACTACATATATGTTTGATAGAATTCAGCCCTCCAACACTGATATCCTGGTAGTCTGTATCAGCCTGTAATTACTTTTCTTGAATGTGAGGACTAAAAGTATTGACATTGCCAATGAAAAACAATGGGAAAATTTGCTTTGATTTGAGTTGATTTGGTTGCAATGAAATTCTCTCCTGATTTGGAAACCCATGAATGATGCAGTCATAGAGTCATAGAAATGTACAGCATGGAAACAGACCCTTCGGTCTAACTTGCCTGTGCCAACCAGATATCCTAAAGTAATCTTGTCTTATTTGCCACCACTTGGCCCATATCATTTTCCCCTCTCACCCTAAACCTATGCCCTCTAGTTCTGGACTTCCCCAACACAGGGAAAAGACCTTGTCTATTTACTCTATCCATGCCCTTCATGATTTTATAAAGGTCTATGAGTCACCTCTCAGCCTCCAATGCCCCAGGGAAAACAGCCCCAGCCTATTCAGCCTCTTCCTATTGCTCAAACCCTCCAACCCTAGCAACATCCTTGTAAATCTTTTCTGAACCCTTTCAAGTTTCACAACATCCTTCCTATATGAGGGAGATCAGAATCGCACACATTAGTCCACTGTGAAGAGATTGGGTAAATTTATCTCCATGTATTTTCTGAGCCCAAGACCCTTGTTTAAATCCAACACCATCAAGCAAGGCAATTGAGACTTCATCCTGGGAAGCTCAGCTTTGCTACCAACCAAACTAGTCGGTAGAATATTTTGGCTTTGCAACTTACTGTTACGGTGACTAAAAAACAGGAATGTTACTCCCCAGAAGGCTTTAAGTGAGCCTGCTAGTTTTGCACCAATAATCAATGTATTATGAATAGTTTTACATTTGGGAATGGAATTGAGACAGACTGTCTTCGTAAATGCAGCTGGGTACAGCAATCAGAAAGAGAAGACTCTCGTCTCATCAGTCTGGCCTGCCTTCTAACTGTTTGCTGTATTTTTTTCAGTCATTTACAACCTTCACTGAGGAAGACTTTCCTTGGTCACTGCTGGAATGGAATCAAAATGTAGTCTCTAAAGGTAAAGCATAGGGTTTTAAAGGTTATCACTTCAACACAGGCCAGTTGTTCCAGCAGTGTGGTAGCTTAGAACTCAATAATCAATCATTATTATTAAATGTCTGTGCTTCCTCACTGCACTATACAGTGCGATGAAAAAGTACTGCAGTGCTGTAAGTTCCTCAAATATTAAATAGATCAAAGGTTGTCAGATGATGGTATTTTTCACTTAGCTCCTTGTCCATTAATGACACTGAACAGCGCAAATCTCATTCTCTGGCTGTAAGCATTCTAAAAGGATGGGGGATACTGAGCAAGGGTGATTATTACTGAATTTATAGCCTTCATGTTTTTCCTACATAATTTTGATTACAGATAAAAGTAATCCACATTTTGAAACTGACTAATGAATGTTCCTTTTCCTGAAGCAAATTTGTTATTTGTTTGGATTTTTGAAATTTTGAAAGCAGTGACCATACAATGGCTTGTAATCTAGCATTGTACCTTTACTAAGTATTATTATTGATGTGTCACATGTTGGAATAATTAATAATAGCCTCACTTGCAATAATTTGCTTTCTTCATTTAACACAAGAAATACTCTCATCCTGTGAATGAATAATCAAAAAAATGTCATATTCTCTTTGGAATTAAAGATGTTACCATCCAGATCAGTGGTTTACAAACTAAAGAGGCTAAAGATAACCTCACAATACAATTTGTATTATTAAGTACCATGTTGGCTTTTCCTAAAAGCATAATATACAGTCAAAGGTACAGTGGATGAAATTTATCTACACCAGCAGCACAAAACAGCTTCAAATAGAAAATCCTGTCAGAATTGTTATTTACAAACCAAGCAAAAGCAACAGTGAGACAAGGAAAAGTATCTCCAGAAAGATTTCCAACTATTATTTTGTGATCTTCAGAGGAAAGAAGATTGGCAGGGTGAAAAACCAGCTATTTGCTGCTAAATGATTGATGTTATTCATTTATTCAGATGGATAGTCCAGAATGGATAAATTTCACTTTTAAGAATTTGTTTGATTTGTTTAAAGAAGTTGATTTGCAGTCTTGAAAATCCTTATGAGCCAAGTGCCAATATCCAAGTCTGTTATTCTGATCAAACATTAGTTTTGGAAACAATTTCTAAGTTGCAACAAAATGTTAACTGCTACGTGCTCAATAAGTACCTGCCCTAAAGGAAATAACAATAAAATTTGTGAATGATACATAGTGGTCTGACATGTCTTCCATGCATCAATAACAGCCAACCCATTCATTTCCAAGTATTACATTTTATTTAAGTTTTTTTTTTATCTCGAGGTGATACTAGCAAATTAGCTAGTCAGAACATAATAACAAAAAACAGAGGAAAACTATTCAACCCTCTTTTCCGGCCAGCTATTCAGTAAAATCATGGTTAATATTTGAACACAAATACATTTTCATGCCAAATTCTCCTAACCCTTGATTTCCAGTGTATAAAGAAATATATCAATTTCAGTCTTAAAGGTAATTTACCACGAACATTCACAAATCTCCGGTGTAAAAAAATCTGAAGATTTAAACCCTTCTTACAACTCCCCAACTCAGTCCTACATTGCCAACTGCCTACCATGAAACTATGGTTCTTTGCTATTGATTCACAGGGCAGAGTGAACAACCCTCAGCTTTAATTCTGTCTCGTTTTGAGCGATTTTGTGGGTTAAATCCTTGACTCAGTATCATTTTCAAGTTTCATGGGAGGGTTTGTCTCTGCAATAATGTATTACTGAATCTGACCAAATTTGCTCATTAACTACCTACTACACCCCATGGAACCTCTCTTTCCTGATTCCAGTCCCATTCTGCAATGTGCTTATCCTGAAACAACTCACTACTCACTTGATATCCACTGGAAGGACTGTTTCCCTGCTGCACATGTGATATATAAAAGGGTGCTGTGCAGTGGTATTCCACTGGGTCATGGGCGGTCATTATGAAGGTGCCAGGGAATGCAGAGCTGTTGCCACAATGCTCTGACAAGGGTCTGAGGTTCCTGATTGATGAGGTGGTTAGGGAGGAGTGTTGTATTTCTGGAGGATGTGCACAGAGAGCCATGCCACCAAACCCTGGTAGCTTGATCCGAGGTCACCACGCAGGTCAATCTAGTCTCTATACTGCTGCAATAATGTCAATGATCTTCTCAATGTCACAGGGAAAATTCCAAACTCTTCATTCTGCTACTCACTCCCTCTAACTCTGCTACTGTATCCACCTTCCACCAAGACTCATGCTCCGCCTCTCTCGCTATTACCTTTAATATCTTTCCTCACTTGTTCTTATTCCTCCACAACTTTCCATACAGCATGGAAACAGACCCTTCCGCCCAACCCGTCCATGCCAACCAAGTCTCCCAACCTAAATTAATACCACTTGCCTGCATTTGGCCCTCTAAACCTTTCCTCTTCATGTACCTGTCCAAATGTCTTCTAAATGTTGTAACTGTACATGCATCAATTACTGCTGCTGGCTGTTCATTCCTTACATGAATCATGCTTCCTCTCACTCATTCAATCCATTTTTCTCAATCCAGTGGAAAATAGTCCATAATAGGTTGGAAAGATGGGTGGAGGGGTTCCCAGTCTTAGGCTCTTCACCCATTTTATGGAGAGAATTCTATTCCTCACAGGAGAAGACAGGATGTCAAGACATCAATGTCCTGCCAACTGAGTCAGTACTGCTCAAATCTCACAGTTACCTTGCTGTCAGTATCATTCATTGCACACCACTTCTAACCATTGACCATTCCCTCTTCCTTGTCTTCCATATACCAGCAGGATGTACATGCTCCCGGGGAGAAACAGCCTGCTCCACCAGAAGCCATCACTTCAAACTGTGAGAAAGATATTTCCGAAGCCTCAGAGACAGCATCTGCAAGAGTCCCTCCTGCACCCATCCATGAACTCAAACACTCTCCGCTCAGTGGAAATATCACATTTAGATGCCTCCTAGTCCAGAGGCTGCAGGAATACAGCTACCCTATGGATACCTAATACCTCAAGCATAAGATTTACAGTCTATCTTCATGAACAAATTGATGGCTGCCACAGAGTGGCAGGTACAGCATTTTTGATCTCTGCTGGATATATGCACATACCTGCATTCCATCAAAACCAGCCATTGGTCCTCAGGACCGAAGGTATGGTGACAAAGGGACAGAGGCACACAGCGAGTGCCCTTCCCTCACAAGGAGACAGGACAATACCAGCCTGAAGAGGAGCCACTCACACTCCTCTCAGAATTCTTCTCTCAGCACACTCCAGACCTGGCTGGCTCCTCTAACTCCACCTTGCCTGTCATTCCCCTGACCCTTGGAAGTTCAAGCTGAGGAGGGTTTGTTTAACTCCGGCAAACAGACTTCAACATGTCTGAGCTGCCCCAACACAAAAACCCCAGGGTCACCCAGACAAACCTCCAAAGGCAATAGGATGCACTGTTAATCAGATTCCCTCCAGTCCAGCTGCAAAACCTGGAGACAACACTAAGGCCCAGTGGGAGGGAGAGAAAATACAAACCTTTTGAGGGCACATTGATGGCAAAGGTGACTGAGCAATTCATATAACGTAACAAATTACATAAAATTATTGATTTTTCAATACATCATTTGTTTGAGACTCTGTCTAATCCCAATATAACTATACCACAATAATGCCTAATCTCATTTCCATACAAACTGTGCCATGGAGTGATGTCTGAATTGAGAAGCATGTGGAAGCCAGATGAACAAGACATATGCAAGGCAGTGTGTTCTGCTGAGTCCATTGCTCCTTGTGGTCAGATATCACAATTCTACCCCTGTCCTCTGTGTCAAAAAGTGTTGGTGCGGAATGGAGTGGTCAGCAATCTTTGGGGTAAGGGGCATCATCCTGATGATCCAATGCATCAGGCTCATCCATCTGTGTCCTGTACAGTGCATAGATCGGTGTGTGATGTTATCGCTCACTGAATGGTCTCACCTCAGTGCATTTTGCAGACCCCTCCCTCTCAGGTCAAAACTCTACCCAACCCATTTTTGTGTGTCAGAGCCACAAGTTACTTGTCACATGACAGTTTTAATTTCCAGCATGATGGAAGGTGACAGCAAGCTACCTTTAGGCAATGTCTTCCAGACTTTGCCTTTATGTTGGTGAGGGCCCGAAGACCCAGATTCTTTTCCACAGAGCCCGTCGCTGGGTTCCCACCCAACATGTCTGTATTAACCATCATCCATTCAACTTCCTCCTTTTCCCTGGGCATATGAGGTGACTATATCAGGTATGGTAATACATGAAACCTCTCTCCACCATCCCCTCCCTCCTTGAAGCCAGGGTGCTTCTGACTATGGACACCCCCAACATCACTCTATTCTTTACGGTATTCCCCCATTACCAATGCAGTTGCTCACCTTCACAATTGTCACTCCGTTCACCCCTACCTGAAATAACCAAGAAAACGAGAATGTTTATCAGTACTTCTAGCATCCTACAGGACATCATTGACCACAGTAACACAGGCAGGAATTCTTAATAAACCTATTTCAATGGAACTAATTTATGACAAATGAACTTTTTTATGTGATATTCATTGACTGTAAATGTTTCAATGCTGCAGACACCAACATCTCCTGTAAAATCTCAAATGCTAATACCAATGTGATCTTTTTATATTTTTCGTGATCTTTAATAGAAGATGGTTCCAAACTGATGGAAGTCTTTACAGCATCTAATGCTCCCTCATTCAATCATGGCAGTCTCATCGCAAGAATGTGTGCTCCACAAGGTGATGGCTAATCATTCACACAGGATTAGGCCATCATGAAAATTTATTAATCTCAATCACCATGAGGTCCTTTCCTAAGGCTAACCATGTGCCTAGTTTCTGGTAGTCCCCTGAGTGTCAGTAACCTGAAACATTTTGTCCTCCATCAAATATGGGGATGTGGTAATGAAATGCTTTCCAGTATGTGTTCCAGACTCTAATCTCAATAAAACACCCATTGAGGTGTCATTATCAAAGCTGGTGGAAGTGAAGGAGTCATCTTGAAGGATGTGTGCCATCTTTCTCAGAGGTGGTGGAGGACATGTTGACTAGAGAGGTTGCGTTTTTCAGGAGAAAGGCTTTGTGGATGTTACTGTTGCCTGCAAAAAAGAGAGGTAGGAAGTAGCAAAATGGGTTGAAGTTTTGGGCACATTAAATATACCATCACAGCTGTGGTATTAGAAGAATGTTTATCTTTTGCTTAGCTAGATCTCATCTAGACATCTTCCCTAGCTCACCATTACTCTGTCCCAATGGTCATTGGGCACGTACATCCTTTAATTGTATGCAGGCAAACAATCAGACCAGTCCAAATGTGAGATTCAATTAGCAGCCAGCAAAACTGATCACAAACAAAATGAATAGAGGCTGTAATTTAACTCAAAAATGGAAAATACATGTTGGCATCTTAATAAATGGCAACTTGATATTCTGTGATTGTCCCAGCTCTTATCAACTTGATCCTGGTGTCAATTTTGTCCTGGCTGGATTGGAATGCCTGATGCAACTGAACTCTACCAGTGAAAAGGAGAGTTTCCTCTTTTCAATATCTTCATCCTCTTCCTCAGAACACTGCTTCCCTTCCAATAGTCCCTCAGCATCTATGACATCAACATATTGCCTGTTCGAGGTGTACAGAGTACAGCACTTTATTTCCAGACTGAGGGGCCCCCAGATCGATCCAAGCATCAAGAGCTGTATCTTCAGCAATTCTCCACCAGGGCCCTGGGGTTGAAACATGGGCCGCATTATATCCACATTGTGCTCCCCCTCAGTCAAGGGGTTCCACAATGGTGTCATGAGCCATGGTTGCAGTGGATAGCTCTGATTCCCCAGTAACCAATCCTGTAAAGCAGCTGGACCCTCAAACACATCAGATACATGAGAGGACTCCAAGATGGAAGAGCCAAGGTAACTTCCAAGCTCATAGATAAATGTGCCCTCACTGAAATAGCTCAGGAAATTGGCAAAGATCACTTGAAACAAATGGAACCCCTTCCTTTTGATGAATTCAACAGTGCTTTGAAATGGCCCCCATCAGTGTCACATGTAATTCATTGGAACCCTGCACCCAGGGGAGCCCAGCTTTGTTCCCAGATTCTCTTGCCAGGTCTGTAGCACTGACCTCATCATCGGGGAATGAAAGGAATTGCTGTGAACTTTGCACAGGTGATTTGGAGGTTCTGGTGTTGGACTAGGGTGGACAAAGTTAAAAATCAAACAACATCAGGTTATAGTCCAACAGGTTTAATTGGAAACGCTAGCTTTCAGAGTGCTGCTTCTTCATCAGGTGGTTCTGATGAAGGAGCTATTCTCCGAAAGCTAGTGCTTCCAATTAAAACTGTTGGATTATAACCTGGGGTTGTGTGATTTTTAACTTTGCACAGAGGGTATCAATCATTGTCCTGATCCATTTGTGGGTGTATATCTGGGGCACAGCTCATCCGTCGCTCAGGAGCCAGTTACATCAAAATTCAAAGTGGCTGTCATTGTTACAGCTGTTGGGAGAGGGTGGCCTCCCATTCCTGCAGCCCTGAGGTCCTACTCTAACATCCAGTGTAATTCCATCACATTCTGGGACATACTGAGCCTGCATTCTCACTGCACCTCACTCATCCCTAAGAAATAGAGCAAAGGTCAAAGAACGCTTATCCTCCTTTAGACACCACACATCCTAAAGGGCCTTGTGGTCATAGTGGTCTCCCCAAACTACCCATCCCCCATGATGGTCTTATCCTGTCCCTCGGCTTCCTCATGCCCTTGGTCCTTTTGGATCCACCTTCACCTTCTCAGGAATGTAGCCCCAGAGATTAATGTCTCACCAATAGGTGGACACAAAACTCATGCTAGACTTGATGTACTTTAAGAATATAGAGAGTGAAAGTTGTCAGATAACTTATTAATGGCACATCCTGCAGATGATGGTTGAGCACCATGCTTCTTGCAATGAGACATGCTGCATTCTGATAACAAGGAACCATGTCTCCATCGTTCATGCAGCTTCAGACTCAGAATGTGCAACAACTGGGTGAAGGTGCCACGCTGGCTCAGGGACCAGCATCTTACATCAAAAAAGAGAGCCACTGTCCAACTACCCCCCCCCCCCCCCCCTGTCATTTTTGACCCACATCAATTATTTAACTTTTCGATGAAACAATGGTCTCCACCTCCCACAGCAACTTTGGAGTCACGCAAGTTAAAAGTTGCCTTGTCAGCAAAATCTACTTCTGTTAAGTCATTGCTACTCACTTCAGCATCATTGAGATGTCACTATCCAGTTTTGCAAGGGCCAATGGGATGGTGCAAACAGTGTTTGAACTGAAAGCACATTCACTCTGCAGTTAATTGCAAATTAAATGTCGCTGGAATTTGCAACTGTATGCTTCATGTATTTTGTCCATGATGTCCTGGTATCCAGAGGACATGGAGCCTACATTTTCACTCAACAAAATGACACTGACTCTACCCACTGTGGATATTGGCTCAGCCACTTCCAGTTGAATTTAGTATCTAGAGAACAGCAAGCGATGGCAGGGAACACAGCTTGCTGTGGACGTCGTCAGGACTGGACTCTGTCTTATCATTAGATACACCCCCAGAGCCTCCCCATTAATGTCACTCTACCCAACCAACTATTTTCACCTATCCCCATTATTGAATTTCACATTTAACTGTCCTCCCTACTCCCCGAATGCCAATATTACATGATGCCCACCCTCTTCCTCTCCACCCCCCTGTAGAGGCCACAGTGGTGGTAAATAGTCTACCATGGTCTATCCCCCTGTCATTGTCCTTTGCCCAAGCCTTGACTTCTCATACTCCTTTTGCACAAGATTTACTGCCGCGCCTGTATGAACCCCTCACACTCTCATCAACAATCTGTACGTTGTCCCCAAGTCTGTATTAGCCCTAGGCTTCTGACTGACTTTGCCAAACAGCCCTGAGTCATGACTGATCACATCATTGCTGTCTATACAACTCCTTGACCAACGATACGCAAGTTCCCCTGACTGCTCTCAGACTATAGGCAGGCAGATCCCCTGACTGTACATGGCCCAAGCAAACTATTCACTGCAGTTGTGGACTGTGTGTGGACTGTGCCCATGACTGACAGTACCAGGACCCCTTACTGATAACACCACCCCTTCAACTGAGAACACTCAGACACAGCCATTTGTTTGAATGAACATGCAATACATGCTGCGCAGGTAGCTGGTGCATACAGTAGGTGTTAGATTGATGTCTCAACATACCATTCAGAATAGCAACTATCTGCACCCAAGCAGATCCCTGCTGACCAGCAGCCTCTCTCTGTTTGTCTGCATAAAATGGTCTGTTAATATAGCAGCACTGACAGCCTTTAACTCTGGCTGAAGTGATAACCCGCTAACAGGTATGGCCGCTCGTGGTAAAACAAGGTACGTATATGCCAGTCGGTACAAATTAGCAAAAGGTAAAAGAACAAGCGAGCAGGTGTGAGATGCAGCCTGGTCGAACCCATGAACTGGATGCCTGTCCCTGCATGCAAGGTGTCCTTACGGTGGCCTCATACGTTAATTGCTAGTGTGCCTTGCAATGCCAGTCTGTGCTTCCTGAGTATCCTGCAAGTGGATCAGAACTGGTTGTGAGAAGCTGACAAGAGTTGGATGCCAACGTACATGGATGACAGGTACATATGACTGGTGCCCATGAGTCATGATCTGAGATGTTGTTTCATCCTGAATAATATGGAGGCTTCTGGCAGCTGGCAATGAGTTGAAGTTGCCATGCATTCGCTCTGACTTCCATGTTGAGAATTTCAACATCTACTTTGATCGGCAGGTTTGGTAAGTTGGGAAGCTGAAAATGACTGAGGTAAGTTGAGGCATCAATAAGCCATTTGACAAGCTATAATCCCTTGTAACTGGCAACTTGTGGCTGCCTGGTGAGAAACTTATTATGCCATTCAGTAAATGCATAAAGACTAAGCAAGTTCCTCCTGATGTTGATGTAGGTCTCACTGTTTTTCTCACATAATTCTTTCATATATCATTCCATAGGCAATATCAATCAGTTTTTGATAAGATTCCAACCATCTCCAAATCATTCAACAGATTTTAAAAAAAATCTTGTACATTCAGGAGGCCAGTGCTTTCCAGAATTATTTGCAGATATGATTAATGAGGATAAATGATGAGGAGATGGAGCCCAGAGAGAGAGAAAAAGAATTGGGCAGAAAAAAATGGGCAAAGGACAGCCTGGGAAAATGGGTCCCATTACTGGCTGATAACAGGTTGTTTGTGGTGACAAAGTCTAGTGTGTGGGGATTGGGTAAGGACATGGGAGAAGCATCTCAGGCCCTAAGATTGTCGAACTCAGCATTGAATCCAGAAGGCTGCAGGGTTCCCAAGTGGAAAATGAGGTGTTGTTCTTCCAGCCTGCGCTGAGCTTCACTCAAGCACTGCAGCAGAGCTGACAGCGATGTTGGCCAGGGATCATGGTGGCATCATGGTAGGCAACTGGAAGCTCAGGGTTTTATTTCATTTAGATTAGATTAGATTTCCTACAGTGTGGAAACGGGCCCTTCATCCCAACAAGTCCACACCAACCCACCCAGACCCATTTCCCTCTGACTGATGTACCTAACACTATGGGCAATTTAGCACAGCCGATTCACCTACCTGCACATCTTTGGATTGTGGGAGGAAACCGGAGCACCCGGAGAAAACCCACGCAGACAAGGGGAGAATGTGCAAACTCCACCCAGACAGTCGCCAAGGCTGGAATCTAACCTGGGACCCTGGTGCTGTGAGGCAGCAGTGCTAACTACTGCTGTTCTGCAAAGCAATCGCCCATTCTGCACTTTGTCTCCCCAATGAAGAGGAGATCACATTGTCAGCAGCGAATACAATAATTGGATTGAGTGAAGAGTAGGTAAATTATTCCTTCTCTTGGAAGTGTCTGGAACTTTGGATAGTGAAGAGGGACGAAGTAAATGAGCAGGTGTTACACCTTCGGTTCTGAATAAAGGTCACTATACCTGAAATGTTAACTACTTTGCTGCCAGACCTGCTGAGTTTTCCCAGCGATTTTTTGATTTTATTTATGTTTCTGTGAGTCACTACAAAAGTGAATTGTGTATTTATCTAAGAAGTCACAAAAGGAACAACAGTCATCTTTAAAAGAAAATAAAAGAAGTGGAAGTATTTGCTTGCAGAAATAAGTTAAACAGGACATCAAAATTGACTCTGAGAATGGCTGCCTAATGTCAACAGCTGAATAATCGGTGACTGAGTTATAGAAAAAAATCAACCATCATTTATCATGATCTGCAGTTCCACTACCAGTTTGACTATCACACCAGTAAATTATTTACCTTCCATTAATAGGAGACAATAGACAATAGACAATAGGTGCAGGCCATTCAGCCCTTCGAGCCTGCACCGCCATTCAATATGATCATGGCTGATCATTCCTAATCAGTATCCTTTTCCTGCCTTAAGTCCATAGCCCTTGATTCCACTATCTTTGAGAGCTCTATCCAACTCTTTCTTAAATGAATCCAGAGACTGGGCCTCCACTGCCCTCTGAGGCAGAGCATTCCACACAGCCACCACTCTCTGGGTGAAGAAGTTTCTCCTCATCTCTGTCCTAAATGGTCTACCCCATATTTTTAAGTTGTGTCCTCTGGTTCGGCACTCACCCATCAGCGGAGACATGTTTCCTGCTGCCAGAGTGTCCAATCCTTTCATAATCTTATATGTCTCAATCAGATCTCCTCTCAGTCTTCTAAACTCAAGGGTATACAAGCCCAGTCGCTTCAGCCTTTGAGTGTAAGGTAATCCCGCCATTCCAGGAATTGACCTCGTGAACCTACGCTGCACTCCCTCAATAGCCAGAATGTCTTTCCTCAAATTTGGAGACCAGAATTGCACACAGTACTCCAGGTGTGGTCTCACCAGGGCCCTGTACAGCTGCAGAAGAACGTCTTTGCTTCTATACTCAATTACTCTTGTTATGAAGGCCAGCATGCTATTAGCCTTCGTCACTACCTGCTGTACCTGCATGATTACCTTCATTCACTGGTGTATTGCCCATTTGTCAATAAAATCAGAAATATAAACTCTTAACAATCAACAGTGTGTAGTCACAAAGGATAAACCTGCATATGATTCTGGCGCAAAATTGCATCTGCTTTGATTTTGTTTCCAACTTTAAGTACCACTGGTCATATTATTGGGCCAAGTTAGGGTAATGCAAATGGTCCCAAGTCAGTATTTTGAGTGTGACTCCAGAGAAACAAAAACACAAAAAAGAAGAATGGCAAACCAGAAGAGCTGATAGCGAGGCACCGGCATATTTTATGACTGTAAATTATTGCTTTTACAGCTATAAATCAATAAGCAGAGGGGTCTTGTTGCATAGAGGAAAGCGGAGAAGAAACAATTAGGCTGTTTCTTCAGTTGAGCAGGGAATAATGGCTGAATGTTAAAGTTGTGAATAATTTGCTGTTTTGCCAAAATATAGCCTTGGGCCCTATGTATTCAATAGTGTCACGGGCCATTTCAACACCGGACATACATCTCATTTCTGCCCATCTGTGATCAATCAGCAATATTTCCATGCAAGCAGTCAACAGCAGAATGTACTGTATTTCAATTCAGTACATTTAAAAACAGCCTTGTGATTACTGCAATGTGTTTAAAGTGGACTTAATACTTAAAAGTAGAAGTTATCTGGAGAAATAGTCACAAATATTGAAAATAAAGACATCAGATTCTTGGTACACTGGTCTGCAAATTCTAATTAAAATAAACTATAATCTTAAATGATTTGACTTACAGAAAGTACTAGAAATCCTACGTCAGTATGCATTACAACTTTAAAGGAAGTCTAAAAAATGAAACAAATAATTGTTTTGCTGGTTCAATGAGGATTTATACTGAGAGGAAGCAATATCTGGCCATGTAAAATGTAAAACCTATGTGACCACTAAGATGAGATGTCAAAATAAAAAAGTTTAATGTAGTAGTTAAGGAGGGGAAAAAGTCATATTTTTACAAACCAATGAAAGAATATCAATAAGAAAGTCATAGAAACCCATTTCACTCGGTTGTCAACAATGTTGGCTGGCTGTAATTTTCTTTCAATGTTCACAATATTGAGTTTGCCTATCGATTCTATTATTTTTGACCTTGCATTAGTGTGGGCTAATCTTGCATGCCATCAAGATTGCTATACTTCCCCATAAAACTTCCTTTCATGGCTAAAATTATTTTAAGACCCTAAGGGTAAGCTACAGTCAGGTCATAGCACCCCTGAGACTCTACAGATTGAATGAGTGTAGAACAATGTACTGGGTTTGTATGACTTAGATCTCGGCACTTCCATCTTTCAGACTATTCATTACTTCATTTTTCTCTTCCTCCATCCAAAAGCTTGATCAAAACAATCACCGTTTTGCAGATGTCCAGCTGTCAAGCATTATATGACTGATGAAGAACAGACATCTTGGCAGCCAGTGTATGTTTCCAAGGCTTGTGAAATTTTAGCACCAAAATTATGCTCCACTGAGAAAATAAAGGCTTCAATAATGCCAATCTGCTTCAGTTAGCTGTCAAAAATCTTTAACTCTTGAATGAAAATATCAGCAGCATGAGTCCAGGATATAATTTCATTGTTGTACTAAATGGTTGAATGGAGATCTAGAAAAGTAAAGGTCTTATTTTTAATAGAACTGCACTTTGGTATCATAAAAAGAAAGCTTTTCTTTTGTATTTTCAGAGGGGGTTGTGTAACCTTTATGTAAAGTAACAACAAGAAAAAAGCCTAGGGATTGCTACAAAGTAGCTCCATTTCTAGATATATGCAAGCTGGCTGGAAACATGAGGAAGTATTGTGAATCTCTTGACGTTTTGACAAGAGACCTTTTCAATATTACATGGTGAATAAAATGTTTCACTTGCCACTGCAGACAGTCACTGTTTGTGTAAGGGGTTATGCATTTTTCAGTCGCTCCTGACCCAAATGGAAGGTTCGTTTAAGCATAAACTGCATTGGTAATATTGTTCTGTTAGGATCAACATTGCGTCGGTCCATCATGAAGGTTTCAGCTTTTTTCTTAAGAGAGTTGAGGTCATCCTTGGCCTTACTAATTTTGTCTGGAGTCAGAATCCAATGAAATGCAGATTTCATCCCTACAATCCCAGTGGCCGCAAATTTCAACCTTGCTGCTGTATGCTGGGCTGTAGTCACCTTATACTGGATCTTATCAGAGAGGACATACTTCCCACTCCATGCCTGGAATGAAAGTAATTAGGGATTTGTCCAGCCTTGAACAAGGCCATCCTGCAATCATAACACGGTCAAGTAAGCCTTATCGAGGGAACTGTGGGATTTAAGCCCCTGTGTCAGAGGGGAAGAGGCTCGAGCCTTGAAGACTCTTGGGCAATCTGATTGTTTACCAGCTCTCTACCAGGCCCAGCAGCAATGAAACCCAGCAGTTGGCAAGCAGTCCGCGGGAAGAAAGCACTATGTATTTTGGAGCGATCTATATCAGAGGCATTGATCAGTGAGGGATTCGGCACCTTTGGGAGGAGGAGGTGTTGTGATCTTTGGTGGCTCAGCAGTGAGAACGGAAAGGGGAGGGGGACAATACTGTGCAGTGATGGGAGGGGGGAAATGATGTGCACACTTTCTTTAATGCCGTGCAAACCAAATTACCTGTCCACTCTCAGCCATCTGGCAATGTCCAGTACCTTATGGAAGTGGGAGTGAATTGCAAGCCCTAAGAGGGTACTGATTGGCTACATAAGGGCCTATGGTTGGAGTGGAGATACATGAGTGGCTTGTCTAGGTCAGGGGTGGACAGGAAGGCAGTCGCTGGCCATCTGACATATTTTACATTGTCCCTGCCAAAACACACCCAATGAGTGGCTGTCCAATGCAATATATTGTGATTTTTTTTGTTGATACCTCACACTTATCTGAGTGAAATAACACTTGGTCACTGAAGATACAGAAAAAAAATTACCTAGCATTATAGAATGAAATGATGCTTTGATTCCTCAACAGAGATATTTGCAGTAAAGCTAGATCAGAGCTTCCTCAACAGTTTAATCAAAGGAAGCAGGGAAAATGTGTGATAACCCAGACTCTGAGGAAGCTCAGAGGTTCAATTACCCTGCTTCAATATGTGCACACGATAGAGAGTGTGGTGGAAATGTAACTTCTGGTACAGAGAGCTGCAGTGACCTATAACTGTGGACTGTGAGATATTGCTAAAGTCACCTATTGCAGCCTGAAGTTATCCCCCCTGCAGCATAGATATGGTGAACCACAGAGATTTTGGTAGCGATTGGTACTGCTTTCCATACAGCGTTCTGAGGCTACAATTGTGGTTCGAACATATGGCATTACAGCCTCCTTGGTGAAGTGAATTGGCGTCTCATGTATTGCTCTTCAGTAAAGGTGAGTGTGAGAGATGTGTCACTGTTGACCCATTGTTGATACAGCTTGCCACACAATGCGGTGACTGGTGGATGAGAAGGAATTGCATCAGGATGCATCTCAGACGGATAATGGCTGTGGCAGAACTAAGTACACAGCTCTCAGATGCCTAATCCTGAAGGAAATCTTGAAAGCTAACTTTCTGTCACTCCATACGATGCTTAAGCACTAATCATCCCCCAACATCAATCAGAACAAACATACTGTCATTCTTGAATGGGGGAGTTGCAGATGTTGTAAAGTATTCAAACAGTGGTTAATGGTTATGGTTAGTTTACTACAACAAAGGTGAAGAGAAAACAAAGAAACTGCATTGGCTTTTCCGCATGAACAGGGGCTGTTTGCCTTTGCAGCAACAAAATAAAATTCACAGAATAATGGATTAGCTGAAACACCAAACACAGATCTCTTAAAAGTGGGCATCAATTAAAACTTGTCTGGTTTGTTGTGCCCAATACTGCATCACCCCATCGTGGTGAAAATGAGAGAAAAAACAAAAAACAGAAATTGCTGGAAAAGCTCAGCAGGTCCAGCAGCATCTGTGGAGAGAAATCAGAAATAACATTTCGGGTCCAGTGACCCTTCCTCAGAACACATCTCTCCACAGATGCTGTCAGACTTGCTGAGCTTTTCCAGCAATTTCTGTTTTTTTGTTTCTGATTTCATAACATCCACAGTTCTTTCAGTTTTTATGGTGAAAATGATGTTTGTCCCAGTCAATGTTCTCATCTTCTTCCTCAGGAAACAGCTGCACTTTCCAAATTCTTTAGCCTCCATTACATCACTTCTTTGTCTGCCAAGATTATGCAGCACACTCTGTCTGGAGTGTTCTGCATGGTGCATCTAATCAATCCAGCCATTGGAATTTCATCAGGAGGCACCTTATTGCTTGTTCCATGATGTCCCTGGTGGAAGAGTAGGCTACATTCGAATTGCATTTAGCCTCAGTAAGTGGATTCGGGAAAGGAATCATCCAACATGTTGGCGAGGGTAGTCCTTGTCTCCCAGCAGCCATTTCTTATTAGTATTCAGCTGTACAAATCAGGCAGTTTCCAAAATAGCTTCCACAAAGCTATAAAATGTGGCAGTGATGGTTACATCTGAGTTGGACATTAATTGAATGGAACCTTTATCTGCGTATGAATTTGGTTGCATTATAATATGGTGTTTCCGAGGTGCCATGTGTACAGTTTATAACACCTTGCGTCCACAGAAACTATTGATTTTGAAAAATCCCCCTGCCGGCTCTCACACTGACTTCACCATGGGGACAGAGATGAAGCATTGTGAACTTGCACAAACCACATGTTCAATACCCTTGATACACTTATGGGTAGATTCCAGTGTTCGACAGTGAATCCTCAGAAGTACCCAGTCACATAGAAATAAAGGGATGGTGTTGAGTTGACATACGGGATTGCATGACCACTCACGCCCTCAGAATGCAGGTCTTGCTCCACCCGATGACACTGTTCTGTTGCAATGTTTTGGGACATCCTCATTCTGCACCCGCAATGCTCTTTGGTCAGCTGAAGGAAACAACAGTGAAGATGGTAAATTCTGAGGCTCCTAAAAGTCCTCTGCATTCTGTGAAGAACTTCCACTGCGGATTCTCTGATTGGAGGCTGTTCAACAGTTACTGAAAGCTGCTGTCATTCCTGGGCTTGCTAATACTTTGAATCTCCTCAATTTGACTGCATTGTCTTTGTCTGAGTGTGATAGCAGATGCTGTTGCTGGATTCATTCAGGATGAGCACAATGAACCCATGTGGGAAATATCAGAAGCAGAATAGCTTTTCAGTGACATGACTCCTGAACAGTCATAAGAAACAGAAATGATGTTTCATCATAGGCTGTGATACAGTAGGATCTAGAGATATCTCAGACTGAGGGCCATGAAATGCCTCAGCACAGACCTCTGACTCCACCTTCAGCAGTTTGTTAAGTTCTAAGAAGGACCAGGAAGCTGAAGCATTAAAATCAGGAACTTTATTGTGGAGACATTTACTCTACAGGCTGCAAGTTTAGATTAACTGTTTCCCACCCATTACTATCATCATTACATCATGTGATCAGATTTTTAAAGTGACAATGCACTGTAGTTGCACAAATTCAAAAACACACATATATCCAGAACAATCCATGTCATGTAAATACAATAGAACATTTTAACTGTGATAAAAATACTACCACTTCACCATACCCTACTCCCCCGTCAACCACAAATACTACATTGAACATAAAAGCCCATGTTCTCACATACTTTAAGCTCAATATGAGAGATGTGTTTGAGAATTAGTGGCCCCAAGTAACAATTTTTAATTTGCCTGTGATCACTTCTGCTTTAAAGAGATTACTAGGAGTAATGATGTGGTCATGATTGCTTTTGTCCAAATTTGTGACACGGATTGTCGGTCAATGCAGGAGCTACATACGAAGAATATTAGGACTTAAGAACTAGGAACAGGAGTAAGCACTTCAGCCCCTCAATCCTGCTCCATTATTTCACACAATCATGGCTGATCTCATCTTGGTCTCATGCCCATTTTCCTGCCCATTCTCCATAGCCTTTCAACCTAGTTTACTCATTCAAATCAGTCTACATCCTCCTTCAACTAACTTATTCCCCCAGCATCCACCACACACTGGGATAGTGAATTCCACAGATTCATGACTCTTTGAGAGAAATAATTTCTCCTCCTCTTTGTTTTAAATCTGCTACCCCTTATCCTAAAACTGTGACCTCTCATTTCAGACAGCCCCACACAAGGAAACATCCTTTCTCTGCCTACTTTGTAAACCCCTTCAGCAATTTATTGGTTCTCCTCTTATTCTTCTAAACTTCAGACAGAGTAGACATAAACTGTTCAATCTCTTCATAATAAGAATGAAGAATGATTCAATGACAGATGTGTATCATCATTGAATCTGTGGATGTGTCATTAATGTCATTGCCCCTTTAAGAAGCCTCATATTGCCTACGAGTGCACTCTACCCCCACGGACAAAACAAAGTAAACTTATTGTGCCCTCCATGAGTTTGCTTGCAGCCAGTTTGTAGTCTTATTGTGCAGTTGAGGTTTGGTGGAAGATGGCATATTGTGCAACTTACATGCCTGAGGCGGAGTTCCAGGCCCTGCCAAGATAGCCAAGGTTCTTCCTCCAATTTTCACATTCTCTTTTATATGGCTGACCCCGTCAACCCCATCAACTTTGAGGCTACCCACATTCCCATCCAACCCTTTATTTCATGATCAATATTCCCAATCTTTTCCCTCAAACACTAGCCTACTGCATCTCCATGCCCGTGTCTGTCTCTCCAAGCCAGGGTGGGCTGGAGATTTATAAATGTCCCAGAGTACCATTTACTTTGCCATGCTATAACAGATACCATTCTTATATTTGGGGCTGCTCTCCACCATTCACAGTCATTATCCTCACGACATCCTTATACTTTTATTCTAATTGTTGAAACATGGAAATGTAGAAAATAGAAAATAGAAAGGGGAGTAGACCATTCAGCCCTTCGAATCTGCTCTGCCATTCAACATAGTCATGGCTAATCATTCAATGCAGTGCCCTTTTATCACCTCCTCCATTTAACATTTGATTCCTTTGGACCTAAGTACTACATTTAACTTCTTCTTGAAAATATTCAACATTTTAGCTTCACCCAAGAGAGCGGGCAGACGATTCCAATTGATCATCACTCTATGGTGAAGAAATTTCTCCTTGTTTCAGTTCTAAAAAGCTTATCCCATATCTTAGATGGTGAACCCTGGTTTTAGGCTCCCCTGTCATCGGGAACATACTTCCTGTATTTCTTGGTAGAAGATTATAGGTTTCTATGAGATTTCCCTTCACTCTTAGAAACATTAGTGAATATAGTGCAAACCAAACCAGCCTCTCTTCATACAGCAGTCCTGTCATCCCAGGAATCAGTCCGGTAAACGTTCACTACATTCCCTCTATAACCAGAAAAGGAGACCAACACTGCACACAATACTACAGGTATGTTCAATTCCAGCACGACAACATCTCTGCTCCTGAACTTGAATCCTCTCGTTATGAAGTCCAACATACCATCCGCCTTCTTCAATGCCTGCTGTACTTGTATGCTCATTTTCAGTGGTTAGATTAGATTGGTGCTGGAAAAGCATAGCAGGTCAGGCAGCATCTGAGGAGCAGGATGCTCCTCGGATGCTGCCCGACCTGCTGTGCTTTTCTAGCACCACTCTAATCTAGACTCTGGTTTCCTCTGCAGTCCTCACTTTTGCCTGCTTACTTTCCCTGACCGGTGTTCCAAAGACACCCAGGTCTCATTGCAACTCACCCTTCCCAAATCAATCACCATTCAGATCATAAATTACCTTCCTGTTTGTCCTACCAAAGTGGATAATATTTATCCAACATATAGTTCAACTGCTATGCATTTTCCACCTGATTTTTTTCTTAATTCCGAATGATTCTAATTTTGCAAGGGGTTCTTGATGCCACACTCAGACAAATGAATCCTTTGCCAACCTCTGGAATTTAGTTTAACCAAGATTGTGATATGGTCACGAGCTGAATGGTTATGGTATAACCGAAACTGAGAGTCAATGAGCAGATGATTGCTAAGCACATTCTACTTGGTAGCACTGTTGATGGCCCCTTCTATCACTTTACTGATAATGGAGAGTAAGCTGGTGGGCAGCAATTGGCTGGGTTGGATTTGTCCTGCTTCTTGTGTACAAGACGTGGGCGGCACGGTGGCACAGTGGTTAGCACTACTGCCTCACAGCGCCGGAGACCCGGGTTCAATTCCCGCCTCAGGCGACTGACTGTGTGGAGTTTGCACGTTCTCCCCGTGTCTGCGTGCGTTTCCTCCGGGTGCAAAGATGTGCAGGTCAGGTGAATTGGCCATGCTAAATTGCCCGTAGTGTTAGGTAAGGGGTAAATGTAGGGGTATGGGTGGGTTGCGCTTCGGCGGGTCGGTGTGGACTTGTTGGGCCGAAGGGCCTGTTTCCACACTGTAATGTAATGTAATCTAATGTACTGTAATGTAAAGACATGCCCAGGCAATTTTCCATACTCTTGGGTAGATGTCAGTCCTGGAACAGCTTAACTAGGGTGCAGCAATATCTGAAGCACATGTCTTATCAATTATTATTATTAGCAAGGCCTTTGCAGTATCTAATGCCTTCAACCATGTCTTAATATTGCAATGACTGGCCTCTGCATTACTGGGGACCACTAGAGAGGCTGAATTGGATCATCCCTTCAGAACCTCTGGCTGAAGGTTATTGCAAATGCTTTGGCCTTATCTTTTGCATTAATGCGATAGGCACTTCTCATTCAGTCAGCGCATTCTGCAGAAGTTCATGCCAGCTCTATCACTAGAGATCTCCCCGCTGCACTGCTCAGCCACTGTTCAGAGACTTCTTTCATTTATTGATGTCATTGATGCTTATTTGAAGATGCTGCCCAGAATGCCAGATTTTTTTTTGTCAGATTTAGCTACATCAATCGGACTTAATTTTCGAGCAAATTTTCCCTTCCACACACCAATCCTAATTCTCTCCATCCTGTACACATAGGATCACTGGACACTCACTAGTTCCTGGCCTTCCTTGAGAATGTCTGTGAGCCTTCAGCAATGAAGCCTCCAGCTCCCCACACAGGAAAGATGAGGAAGTATGACAGAGATCACAATCTATACAAAATGCTGGTGTGGCCACACTTGGAATATTGTGTACAGTTCTGGTCTTCATATTTCGGGAAGGATGTGGAAGCATTGGAAAAGGTGCAGAGGAGATTTACCAGGATGCTGCCTGGACTGGAGGGAAGGTTTTATGAGGAAAGGCTGAGAGACTTGAACCTGTTCTCATTGGCAAGAAGAAGGCTAAGAGGGGATTTGATAGAGACATACAAGATGATCAGAGGATTAGAAAAGGTAGATAGTGAAAGTGTTTTTCCTCGGATGATTATTTCAGGTTGTATGAGGGGGCATAACTGCAAATTGAGGGGTGATAGATTTAAGACAGATGTCAGAGGCAGGCTCTTTACGCAGAGAGTGGTAAGGGCGTGGAATGTCCTACCTGCTAGTGTAGTCAACTCAGCCACATTAAGGAGATTTAAACAATCGTTAGATAAGCACATGGATGATTTTGGGATAGTGTAGGGGGACAAGCTGAGAATAGTTCACACGTCGGCGCAACATCGAGGGCCGAAGGGCCTGTTCTGTGCTGTATTGTTCTATGTTCTATGTTCTATGTTCTATGTTCTATCTGTGTCTGTGACCTGGAAGAAGAGTGGTGAGTTAGGTAACTGAAGATGATACTGTACATAGCATCCAATGGTCAATGTAGGGCCCACTTTGATATTCCACCCTGAAACATGGGCAAGACCAAAAAGATTTTCAAACATTCAGCTTTATCTCCACCTCCTTTAATACAAGCAAGTTAATTAAATTACATTAAGAGGAAGGCAGTGGTCGAGTGGTATTATTGCTGGTCTGTTAATCCAGAAACCCAGATAATGTTTTGGAGACCTGGGTTCAAATCCCACCATGGCGGATGGTGAAATTTGAATTCAATAAAAAAAAATTTGGAATTAAGAACCTAATGATAACCATGAAGCCATTGTCAATTAGGAGAAAGTGAGGACTGCAGATCAGAGTCAAAAAGTGTGGTGCTGGAAAAGCACAGCTGGTCAGGCAGCATCTGAGGAATAGAAGAATCAATGTTTTCAGCATCAATCCTTCACCAGGAATGTGGGCGGACCCAAGGGGCCTGAGAGACAAATGGGAGGGTGTGGGGGGTGGGGGGGGTTGGGGCTGGGGGAAAGTAGCTGGGAATGCAATAGGTAGATGAGGGTGGGGGTGATGGAGACAGATAGGAATGGAGGGTGCAGCAGATAGGTGGGAAGGAAGATGGACCGGTAATTTAGGAGAGTGGTGCTGTGTTAGAGAGATAAGATCGGGGGGGGGGGGGATGAGGAAGCCGGTGAAATTGACATTGATCCCATGTGGTTGGTGGGTCCCAAGGCAGAAGATGAGGCATTCTTCCTCCAGGCATCGGGTGGCTAGAATTTGGAGGTGGATGAGGCCCAGGACTTGCATGGCTGAACTGGTCCTCAACAATTTCTCCTTCAAATCCTCCCACTTTCTTCAGACCAAATGGATAGCCATGGGCACCCGTATGGGCCCCAGCTATGCCTGCCTCTTCGTCGGGTACGTCGAACAGTCCATCTTCCGCAGCTACACCAGCACCATTTCTCACCTTTTCCTCCACTTAATCGAAGAATGTATTGGTGTCACCTCGTGCTCCCACGCAGAGGTTGAACAGTTCATCGACTTCACCAACATGTTCCACTCTGACCCCAAGTTCACCTGGACCATCTCAGACTCCTACCTCCCATTCCTGGACCTCTCCATCTCCATTTCCGGCGACCGACTCAACGCGGACATTTACTTCAAACCCACCGACTCCCACAACTGCCTGGGCTACACCTCCTCCCACTCTGCCTCCTGTAAAAATGCTATCCCTCACTCTTAATTCCTCCGGCTCAGCCAGATCTGCTCCCAGGTGAACCAATTCCCCATAGAACATTCCAGATGGCCTTCTTCTTCAAGGACCGCAATTCTCCTCCCACATGGTTAACAATGCCCTCCAGTGGATCACCTCCACTTCCCGTACATCTGCTCTTAAACTCACCCCTCCAATTACAACCCCCCAGTCCTCACCTTCCATCCCACCAAACTCTGGATACAATGCATCATCTTCCTCCATTTCCATCACCTACAATCAGACCCCACCACAAGAGAGAAATTTTCCTCCCCACCTCTTTCAACATTCCATAGAGACCATTTCCTCCAAAACTCCCTTGTTAAGTTCATGCTCCCACCAACCCACCCTCTACTCCTAGACTTTCCCTTACCTGCACCCACACCTCCCCCCTCCCCTCTGAGCCAGGTCCCCAAAGGATCCTTCCACATCCAGCAGATTTTCCTGCATCTCCATTCATGTCATCTACTGTGTCTGTTGCTCTCGATGTGACCTCGTCTACAAAGGTGAGACAGGACGCCAACTTGTGGAATGTTTCAGAAAGCATCTCTGAAACACATGCACCAAACAACCCCATCACCCCATGACGAAATGGTTCAATTCCCCCTTGGCCAAGGACATGCAAGTCATGGGCCTCCTCCACCACCAAATTCTAGCCACCCGATGCCTGGAGAAAGAACGCCTCATCTTCTGTCTTGGGAGCATCCAACCACGTGGGATCAATGTCAATTTCACCAGTTTCATCATCTCCCCTTCCCCAACCTTATCCTAGATCCAGCCTTCCAACTTGGCACTGCCTTCTTGAACTGTCCTATATGTCCATCTTCTTTCCAACCTATTCGCTCCACTCTCCACTCTGACCTATCCATTTATCTCTCAGCCCCTTTCCCCCCACCCCCCCTTCCCCCCCCCCACCCACCCACCCACCACATTCCTGATGAAGAGCTTATTCTCGAAATGTCGACTCTCCTGCTATTTGTTTGCTGCCTGGTTGGCTGTGCTTTTCCAGTGCTACATTTTTTGACTCCATTGTCAATTATCCGAAAAATCCACTAAAGTCCTTTAGGGAAGGAAACTGCCATCTTTATCTGGTCTGATCTACATGTGACTCCAGACTCACAGCAATGTGGCTAACTCTTAACTGCCCTCTGTCTCACCAGCAATTTGCTTTTCCTGTGAATGAGTAAAGAATAAAGGAAATATAACTTTCCCTTTCCTACATTGCCGCACTCTTTACTCCCCCAATGTGCGTCTGCCACAAAGTATTTAAATAAGCTGAGACTGCCCACCCTGCAAACTTTGATGAGAGTAACACCAGAAATCAGTGCTAGGTATCACATTGTTTGCCTGCTGGGTCCATTAGTTAGTCCCCATTCTCACCATCTTGTTACCTGACTGTTTATCTTATTGGCCAGAGTAACATAAACTGGAATGTGGTATGAACTTCTGTACCTTTCATGTGGGGGTGGGTTGGGCAAGTACCTTCTTCAGGTTTTTGATTGCTTAACACTTTTAAACAGCCATGTTCTTGTCTTCTGAGAAGCCTTTTTGATGAAACATGAGAAATGCATCATTTATATCACTATTCTCTGGACTGAGTTTCAACACGTAGCTGAAAACGCAAGAGATGAGGTTGTTTGTTTACCTCACAATAATCATTTAAGACAGCTAAAAATTGTTTACCCAATACCCGATTGTGCTTTTAAGTAAACTGATCACAAAGCTCTCCATATTGAATACATATTTGGCATTCAGGCAAAGTAAGCAAAATTGGAAAAATATAACTCAAATCAATCAGGATTTTGGGAGCAAATTGATAGACCAGAAATCATGTTCTACAAAAGACAAAACTCAAGCAAATTACTCAGAAAGTACTCTAGTCAAATAAAAGTCTGTCCAGACATTTATTTGACAGATTAATCAGCCATTCAGAAATGATGGTGGAGTGGATAGTCTTTGACATTCTCTCCCGATTCTATATAGAATAATATTAATACTGACTTCATTTTCTTTTTGTTTTCTATCTATGTGTAATTTAATAATTTCCTAGTATTTTTTGTCATTGCATCACGAAAAAACATATCAATAGTTAGGTTAATTCATGCCATTAGTAATAATGACCAAAAGAAATATAAATTAAAATAAACTATTTTATATTGGGATTGTTTCTATAATAAAAACAACTCTTCTTCTTTCAAAAGTATGCATAATTAAGTTCAACTTGAAAAATTGCATCAAAGCAAATAAAATCTGACATGTGAAAAACATTTCCATCGACAAGAAATATATTTAATACTCCATCTTAAGTTCCTCAGAGTTTAATTCAAACAGAGTAGGAGATGGAAATTGTATTAATTACCAATACATTGTAACAACAGTTAGTTTTGGGATCCTGGCATCAAGTCACTGGGACTGTGGTAAGGGAGTCCATGTTACATGGGCAGAAAGGTTAGCAGGCCTTAGAATACTTCGGAAAGTCATTTGTAGCATATTCTCTAGCTGGGCATTGATGCTGACCCAGGGTCTTTGTCATCTATTTCCAACTCCTGCTGGTGAGAGATGTTGGGTAGCCCTTAAGTGGCCAATTGATGAACAGTTAATCACAACATAAGGCCCACTTTTCACCATTGCTAGGATATTTCATCTGGCAGGGCCCCCATTGCAAGTTCCAGTCTACCTAGTGAAAGCTTGGCCTGTGACCAGGTTCGTTATGATCAGACAAAATGTCACCATCAGAGGCCCTGATAACAAGTATTTATCCCCACCTCATATTTACTGTCAAGCGTTACCATTGACCAGAATCAGAACTGAATAGTAACATAAATACTGTGGCTATAAGACCACATCAGGTGCGGAAGGTGCTAGCTATGAAGAGAGGTTGAGTAGGTTAGGTTTATTTTCACTAGAAAAAAGGAGATTGAGGGGGAAGCTGATTGAGGTTTACAAAATCATGAAGGGTATAGACAGGGTGAATAGAGACAAGCTTTTTCCCAGGGTGAAGGATTTAATAACGAGAGGTCATGCTTTCAAGGTGAGAGATGGAAAGTTTAAGGGGGATACACATGGCAAGTACTTCACACAGAGAGTGGTGGACGTTTGGAACACGTTGCCAGCAGAGGTGGTAGAGGCAGGCACAGTAGATTCATTTAAGATACGTCTGGACAGATGCATGCTTAGGAATTGACCGACAGGTTTAGACAGTACATTTGGATCGGCTCAGGCTTGGAGGGCTGAAGGGCCTGTTCCTGGGCTATAAATTTTCTTTGTTCTTTGTACTAGGATTCCTGCAGAGAGTGACTCACCTCCTGACTGTCAAACAACTTTTCCACATCTATAAAAGACAATTCAAGAGTGTGGTGGAATATTCCACATCTATCTGGATTACTGCAGCTCCAACAACACTCAAGACACATGACACTATCCAGTGCAAAGCGACTTGCATGGTTAGCACCATATCCACAAATATTCACTTCCTCCATCACCAATTCACAGTTCAAGATGATAGCTCAGCAACCCCTTTTGCAGTCAAGAGTGTGGCGCTGGAAAAGCACAGCAGGTAAGGCAGCATCCGAGGTGCAAGAAAATCAACATTTTGGGCAAAAGCCCTTCATCAGGTCCGTGCACCACACTCTCTCCACTTTAATCTCCAACATCTGCAGTACTTAGTTTTGCCTAACCCCTTTTGCAGGGCAATCAGTGATAGGCAATATATGCCAGGGCAGCCAGTAAAACTCTCAGTCCCTAATGAAATAAAACATATACCAAAGCTCTTCCCAACTGCTCTCGCTGTCCACTTCCATTTACCTAATTCCAAAGCCTGGATCTGGTGAAATCCAGGAATTAACTGCACATACTCCATGACTCAGCTTTTTCAGGCCTACTGTAGTCCCAGCAACCTCAATGCAGTTGTGTTTCTGGGCAAAGACTGCTGGTGGTGATTTCGATGCATGGTTTCTACCTGAGGCAAGATTACCTCACTGACTGGGACTAAACACTTGCCTAATCTGAGAACTTCATTTTTTACATCAATGGCTGGCTTGTCTACCTAATTTTCTCACAGAAATGTGCAGTTGTGATAGGGCTTCTCACTACCCGATAAAAAAAGCTTAGTTGTATTCTCAGTTTTGAAATAATATCAAAAAGTTGGGCAGAAGTCAAGGTGCAATTATAGGAGGTTGTCCACACTGGATGTCAACTGATGCAACAATAAAATTGACATCTGCATCCAAACCTGTTTTCTCACTAATGCTGTTTTCACCAAACTAGACGCAACAAGCATTAAGCTGCAACCATCCTGACCAGTAGTGGATACTAAAATAATAACATAAATGAACAGTCAAATTCCAATAAGTAAAACTACACTAAAAATTTAGCAGTATTACTAAGTTCCAACCCACTTTTCAGTACCCAGATCTCAAACCCCAGCAGATCAGAGTTATAATATTTCTCCTTTATATGAGTGAGTGAGTTTAAGAGACAGATATGTTTCTTGGATTATGTATTCTTAGATTTAGAAGTAAGAATTGTGGGAGGACTCCTAAAAGTTGACATGCACAACATAGTGAATATGAGCAGCATATGTCTGACATTCCTTGCTCTTTGCTTGGTTCTGACCGCTTCTGCATTGAGCAAATTCTACACAATGGAACCTTGCCAAGTTGACCTTTAAGAGATGGCTCCATTGACTTCCTATTTGTCTTTTGAAGACATTGCTTCCTTCTGAGCTCATTTTGGAACTTGATCCAACAATTTTAGGAAGTGGAAAACCTTCCAAAAGTGCTTTTACATTTGTCTACAAAAAGCTGAGTAGCCCTATGTGTTGCTGGTAACTAATCTAACTTAGTGTCAGTGAATGTTTTCAGAAACATCACTGTTTCCTTTTAACATGGCATATTCACCATGTTGAGGGATTTGGTGCAGGTTCAGTACTAAACAGACAGGAACCGTCTGAACTTGGCAACTTGACTGCTATGACTAGTTTGTACATAGTAAACACCATCCCTATATTAGCACACTCCTCAACACTCTTCAACATTAGCTTGAGGAAAGAAAGATCCCTTGGATGTCTAATAAAGTACATCCTTCATTAGGAAACAACATATTCCTCAGCCTAACTCAAAGGAACGGGATGTAGATTTATTTTTTGTTAAATCGAACAAGGTCATATCAGACTACAGTTTCTTAAAAGTTACATCAATATCAAATGTTCATTTCAAAAAGACCTTTACAATTAAACTATGTAAAAAATGAAGCACTTTACTGACATTCAGTAAGCCTAGATTCCAGATAAATGCCACAAAGTATTTAGATTGTTGCTAGATACCATCAAACTGTATAAATGTTTACAAATACTCTTCTTAAAAATGAACACACACACACACACACGCACCCTCCAAGTCTAGGGAAAAAAATACAAAAACTTGGCAGAATGTTATCTTCGAAATACTTTGCCAAATTACAATTAAATACCGGAAAAAAAGCAAATATTCATAAATTATCCATGTGTTGGTCTGTAGCTGCAACCACTTTGCATATTAACAGTTGACATGTGGTCTCTTCCTGAATCAGTTACGGCTGGATAATTTGCTTGTCTAGAAATAATGCTGTAGATTTCCATTCTCCTTTTGAAACCCTTCACTTCTGGTGATGAGGGCTTCCAGTAGATTTTTAACTTACAAAGTTTGATGAGAGACATTTTCAAAACAGAGAAAGGAAAGGCTGTTGCTCTGGGCTCATTTTCCAAGACATCTTATGCACTTTGAATATCTTCTTTAAAACACAAATTGGGACATGTGACCTTTCCCTAAAAGTGCTTGGTATCTCTACCCAAGTAGCTTGTTCCTTGTGAATACAATACAGTTGCTGATGTAGTTAATGTCTTCTGCTTTGCAAAGTGTTATATACAGGTACACACGCACATACACATACACCTAGTCAATTATATTATAAATTAACATTTTGGATAACATGTCTTCATAACAATACATGTTCAGCATGATATACAACGTATGAAGAAAGAATCTAGGAGCGGGAGTAGGTCTCACAGCCCTCAAGCACACTCCATCTTTCATTTCTTATCTGCCTACTTCACATTCCTGCCCACTCAAAATAGCCTTCCTTATCAAAAATGGAAATTAAGGTACTGCCTTTTAATACAGAGATGAGGAGGTTTTCTTTCTCACAGAGGGCTGGGAGTCTTTGGAGCATTCTTCCTGAAAAGATGGTGGATGCAAATATGTTTCAGGAAGAATGCTCCAAAGACTCCCAGCCCTCTGTGGGAAAGAAAACCTCCTCATCTCTGTATTAAAAGGCAGTACCTTATTTTCCATTGTTAAAAATAATTAACCAGCTTGTCTTTCTTTTTTCTTTCTCGATGGCACACAATGAAAGACGTTTACTGTCTAATCGATATTGGACAACATAGTTCTAATTTTATGTTGGAACAGACTGCTGACAAACAGATGAAGGTGAGACCAAGGAAATTTTTAATTTTCAGGTGATATTTTAAGTACATCCCATCTAGCTGACAAGAATGATGCAATTGCTAGCAAGCGGGAGTTAGAAATTAACTGCTGTAAGGGAGCCAAAACAAGCCTGAAAGGTAGGTAAAAGATGGGGAAGCCTCGTCTGATTGAGGATAGTAAAGGTATCAGGGAGAAAATGTTCATTGTTTCCTAACTGGGCCGATAGGGAGACTCCTGATCGTCCTGGACAACAAGGAAATATAAAATTATGCTGTTCACTACTGTTCACCCTGCTGACACACAACTGTGCAGTGATGCACAGGTCAAATCACATCATCAAGTTCGCTGATGACACGACGGTAGTGGGTCTCATCAGCACGAATGACGAGCCAACATACAGAGAGGAGGTGCAGCAGCTAACGGACTGGTGCAGAGCCAACAAGCTGTCTCTGAATGTAGACAAGACGAAAGAGATGGTTGTGACCTCAGGAGGGCATGGAGTAACCACTCTCCACTGGACATCGACGGCTGACCGGTGGAGATCATAAAGAGCACCAAATGTCTTGGCACACACCTGACAGAGAATCTTACTTGGACCCTCAACACCAGCTCCACAGCCAAGAAAGCCCAGTAGCATCTGTACTTCCTGCGCAAGCTGAGGAAAGCCCATCTCCCACCCCTCCGTCCTCCCCACATTCAAGGTTCATTGAGAGTACCCTGAGCTGCTGCATCACTGCCTGGTTTGGGAATTTCACCGTCTCGGATCATAAGACCCCACAACAGATAGTGAGGAGAGCTGAGAGGATCATCGGGGTCTCCCTTCCTTCCTTACAGGCATTTACACCACTTGCTGCACCTGCAAGGCTAAGAGCATTGTGGAAGACCCCACACACCCCTCACTCAAACTCTTTTGCCTCCTGAAGTCTGGCAGAAGATATCGGAACATTCGATATCTCACGACCAGACTGTGTAATAGTTTCTTCCCCCAAGCCATCAGGCTCCTTAAAACAGTATGATTGGACTCTTTCCTATCTGAAACTCTTTGCACAACTGAATTTCTGATAGAAAAATGTCTATTATTTATTGTCCTCCTATTACACTATAACTGGGTGTTTTGCAATTCTTATGCATTTTATGCTGTGTACAATTGTGTAGTTTGTGCTGTCCATGTAGCACCCTTGGACCTGGAGGAACACTATCTTGTTTTTACTGTATCAGTTATATATGGTCGAAATGACAAATAATAAGTTACTCTCTCTGTCTCTCTCTCTCTCTCTCTCTCTCTCTCTTTCTCTCTCTCTCTCTCTCTAGTCCAATGTTTATTGATCTCAGTTCTGGTGGATAGGATCAGCACCATCAGGACTTCCTCATGCTGGAATTTAAAATTGTGGTGGCAATGATATAATCTGGAAATGGTGTTTTAGTTTTCCTTATGCCTCCACCTACCTAAAAGGAACATCTTGCACATTGCCAGTATCCTTGCAATTTATACAACATGCAGCTGGAACATGGCATAAATAATTTTCAGAATTTTAGCTACTTATCATTCCCTATGTGGTTGGCTGAATAGAAAATTTCTATACAGGTGGAGTACCTCAACTCTGGCTGCTTATATATTGTCCTCAATTTAGTAATACTTCAAAAGAAAATTGACTTGCACAATTCAGTTAGGTGCTATACTGGCTCCAGACTAGTTACCAGCTTTGTAATTTTGGCTGCCACAAATGACCCTTGATCCCATCCCTCACACCTTGACCCAAACTCTCACAGTCTGAACTGACTCGAAAACCAAGGATGTCCAAAATCTGGCACAACCTCAGTCGTGAAGGTGCTGCATATGTAATAAACAATTATTTGTCACACTTTATAGATTTGCTCCGACTGCATATCGATGGTTGGCAGTGAGTTACAAAGCTGTAATTCAACTGAGTAGCTCTGATAACATCATAAACTAGAAGCGTAAAGCTTGAGTAGTTTATGAATGCAAGCGAAACCTAGAGATTGAATTACTACCTTAGACTCACTGCTAGCTATTTGTTATTCCTTGTAATATATTGTTATTATGCTTTTTTTTCAAGACTTTGTTGATTTATCTTTCTGTTATACTGTAGGTGCGCTGAGCATGGCAGAGGCGACATAATACAACATAGGTGAAGGATGATAATGACATGGGACCTCAGGGTACACAGCATTATGCAACTGGTTCTACAGCATTCTTATTTTTATTTCCTGCCACAGATGAAGCTCCAGTATATACTATAAATTACAGAGACAATAATGTGATATCTGAGAGTGATTATTGTACCATGTGTGCCTTTGGAGATTGATATTCATTTGAGTCTACTGAACCCAAATAGATCAGAAATATATTGCCATAAGATTGATACAAGCAAAGAAAGCAAAGATTCAGCCCACTGCAGTTCAACCCTCCAGTCCTCCCACCACAAAAATCTAACTATTTCTTCTGTGAATCCTCTCCTTTTGTCTCCAGTGTCCTACTCAAAGGTTCATTCCATTTGTTGATTATCTTTTTCTGCGAAGAACTTTCTAGCTTCAAACCCTAAGTTTACATTTTACTATGTTCCCTTGCCTTGTGACGTCCATTTAATTTGTGAGGTTTCAGATCTAATGTTTCTAATCTAATCACTATCTTACGTATAAAAATGAGGAAAGATAGATATAGGTCAGCCAAACAAGTCCCAAAGAGCCAAGTGTCTCACTGACTCCCACTGTTCTCTTCCACCAGGAGTCATTTAATTCCTTTGGAGAAGCAAAGGGTTACATAAGAAAAGGAAACCTAGGGGAATTCACAGGAACAACATCTGCAAACCCTGTCAAGCTTCCCATCAATTCAATGAATTAGTGACCACATGGTACACATTCCACCTATTTTTCTGTTATAGTAGCTACAGCAACTAGATTACTCAGTTCCTTTTTCAAAATTATGTAGGAAATCCACATCCATCGTTTGAGCCAACGTTCATTTTCTTACAGAAAAGTATCCTGATATTTACTTTAAGCTTGTAGGCTTGACCCTATTGTTTTCTCTAAATTATTTAACTCAAATAGTACACAAAGTCACAAACCAGTCCTCATCCTTTTAAGTATTTCAACTAATTTAACTACTCCCTGAAGCCTATGACTTTTATGTGTGGAAAGCATCAGCCCTTTAAAGTAAACATGATAATTAAGTATATTTACATTAGGAAATATTCAATGCCTTGTTATATTGTCCGGTATTCTATTTGTTCCTGGTTGCAGTTGGACAAGTTGGGTGCAATTTTACAGGTTGGCAATAGCATTGATAACAGTAGGGCAGGGAAAACTGGTAACTGAGTATCCTTCTAAATTTCTTCAAAGCTATTTGCCATAGAAGGTCAGAAGATCGATAGATGAAATGCACAGGCAGTTAATACGAGTAGGAAGCCAATAAATAGCTGTTTAATATGCAGTAGCACACAGGCTACACACCATGTCAGCATCATTGCACGGTAAGCAAGTTGGGTGCATAGCACAAAGTCATTGAGAGCTTATGTTGCAATCGCAATACTAGCATAGAGGAAACTATTACATACCGAAGTGATGTACTGCACACTTCAACAACCTGACACTTCAAAAGGAATTGGATATGGTGACAGAGGATGTTGGATTGGCTTCTTTTCAGGAGAAAGAGAATGAGGCGAAGGTATGCATCCTGGAATAGACGATCATTCCCACAATGCCCTCATTCAGACAGACTTCAACTGAGAACATTACTGTTGTTTTAGGCAATGATGCTCATCACTGATACCATGAGGTATTCGGCTGTGATACTTAAGTAACCACCACTGGTGGTTAATGTTTGGGATAAAGTTCTGCTACTGTCCTCCCTCTTATGCTAGTCTAAAGGTCTGTTCAGTAATCTGTGGTGAAGGATAGACCATGAATAGGTCTCAATAGGCTCTTAATTTAGATAACAGAAGATAGTTCATTACATTTCAGTAACAATATACAGGTTACATCTACTATTAGGCATATGAATTACAATGAACACAAGATGGCGAAGATCTGTGTACCATCATCAGGAGTCTGTGTCAGAATCTGGCTGATTGTACACCCACTGGCTGTGTGATAGCATCAGACTGAGTGGAGCTCAGTTTTGCTCAAGCATTAACTATTTTGGGTCTGGTATGTTTCTTCAAGTAAAAATAATTCAATTTACGTCCCCCTTATGTTGGATAGAAGACTGTTGTACCAACTCCACATCTTCAGTTGAAAGTTTCCCAATGTGCTCAAAAATGCAGCACTCTTCATTCTGGTTTCATGGGATTTGATTGTTCTGCCAAACTGGTGGTTAGCCTCTGAATGTTTTTCAATGATGACAGGGATGGAAAACATTTCTACTCATCCTGTAAAATCTGTGACTTCTTTTCTGCTGAAGATATGAAACAATTTTCTTCTGCCAATATAGGTAAACTCTTTCTTCTTTTGATAAAACAGATTTTGGACACTACATAACTGAGATCTACAGATTCAGTCTTCTTTTTAGATTCAGGCATTAATCTTGGACAGTCTATGAAGTCTCCCAGATCCTTGACTGGTCCATCGACAGCTGTTTCTTTGTGGACCAGTTGTACTTTTGGAACCAACCAAACTGTCTACCACTTTTAGAATGTTGTGGTAAAAGAATGTAGGTAGGTTTAAAGATAGGAAGAGGTGATCTTGAACTGCATATACATCTTTGACTGTTTTCGAGCTTTGCGTTGTATACTTGTACATTTTTGGATTTGTTTCACGCGTACCAATAGTGTTATCTATGCAGGCTGGAACATCTGGTCCTTCGGCCATGGTAGTTGGTCTGATAAGACAGTGACTCTGGTTCCTGTGTCAAGCTTACATTGAGAAGAGATGTCCATTGAATAAATTGTCCACTTTGATTCAGATGGATCGCCAGTCTCCCCTAAGGAATGTCTGAGGTGTGTCCTCCAATGGGAGTATAAAAAGATCACTTTTTATGGAAGTGGATGATCTTATTATGTAAAGGTCATCTAATTATGTACCTATCAGTATTTATGCTATTCTGAAACTATTTCTGACTTCTCTACATCCTTTAAGGAATCTTTTGTTTTAATTTATGCAACATTCTAGTAAAGGCTAAACTTGTTTTCCTAATTTGTTCCATAACACTGACATGATTTTAAGGGATGAATTTTCCCAATTGGAGATAATGTTTTGTGAAGAGAAATTCATGGCATCTGAACCATTATGGCTTGCAGTAGCTTTTTTCCTATGTGTTTCCCATGTCTGTTACTATGCCTTGGAATATGTGGTGTGTACATGTTTAAAAGTGGAATCATCTGAAAGTAAGAAATGTACAATTAGATGACTATTGAAACATTATTCAGCAGTGAATTGATGGATGTTGGTTGAACATGAGACATCAATGTGAGATGTTTGGCACCTAACCTTGTGTGTGACTGTCCTTTGCAGCGGTCACTTGCAATGCTAACTCACACTCATGATATGTGTAGTATAGAGTAGATTGTTGTACTTAGTCTAGTGGAGCTCAGCATATCATTCATTCTCTTGTGACATTGAAGCCAAGTTCCTTTGAGCAACATATAAGTGCTGACTTATCCAGCTATCTCTATCCAGGTTGCCTTTATCTGTTGGAATGTCCTCATGCTCCAATCCATATGGAAACAAATGTATCTTCTCTCCTAGAGTCAAAAGCACAGCAGGTCAGGCAGCATTTGAGGAGCAAGTAAGTAAATAGTTTGGCCTGAAAATTTGACTTTCTTGCTCCTCGGATGCTGTCTGACCTGCTGTGCTTTTCCAGCTTCACATTTTGCTCCTAGTATCTGCAGTCCTTATTGTCTCCACATATATTCTCTCCTAGACAGGCTTCAGGTGAACATGTATGGAGGCATTGCTGAAGTGTGGGGCCACTTTTTGGCATTTCCAGGAGTAGACTGGGGAGATGAACAGAGGTTACATAATGCTTCTAAATGGCAGAGGTTATTTGGGCACCTTGCAAATATCGCGCCCAGGTCTCGGAGCCAAAAAGGTCCCAATGGACTTCAGAAACATCCTGCCCATAAGATTTGGCATTTTACCCATGCATCCATAGTTAATGAGCTAAGAAGACTGTAAACATAAAAGTCTGACCCACCCCTGAACAGAGGTCCCTCCCACTATTGTATCCCCCGTCACCCAACATTTCAAGTCAAATATGATTTGTAATCACAACTCTAGTTTTGGAAGAATATTGGACTTGAAGCATTAATTGTGTTTCTCTCTCCACAATCATGTTGCAAGCTCTGTCAAGTTGCTTTATTTTTATTTCAGATGCCCAGGATCCACAGTGTTTTGCTTTTATTTAAAATCAGAGAACAGCCATGACTTCGCTGAATAGTGAAACAATCTTGAGAGTCTCAATAGTGTTTTCCTGTTCCTATATTCCTCTCAGTTGTACAGAAGGTTTTCATTTTATTTCTTCATATGTAATCTGTATGTTTTGTGTGTGTGTGAGATTGCTTCCTGTTCCTATTGTAAACACAGCAGAGTTCTGATGAATGTCCACACCTAGAACATTAATCTTTCTTCTACTTACCGATGTTGCTTGGCTTGTTATCCATGTCAGGCATTTTCTGTCCCAGTCCTTGCAGTCTTTATTTTTATCTTTACGGTCTGATTTCCGTGTTGATCTGTTAGGTGTGTACCCAATGCATTAATTTGCCAGAAGATTTCCCAGGTGGGGTGGCTGTGAGCAAGCCTTTTCAACAATTTCTTTCGTGCAGCTTGGCCTTGTCTGGTTTTGATTTGTTTCAGAGTTTTGTATCCGAATCATCTAAAATGAAACTCGAAACAAAACAAAACCTTGGACCCTATTGTATACGTGGGTTTGCTGACCACTGCTATTGAAAGGAGCATTCAATGCACTATATTAACTTTGCCCAAATTCAAACCTACACAGTTAGTGATTTTGGGTGATTTAGGTAGCATCCTAGTTCGTTAATACATTGTTAATATTTGAAGTTGGACATTCTGCAGGTGAGGAAAAGTCATCGATTTCAGCCTCCAGTGGCTGAATGGCCTACTCCTGTCATGTCAAGTGCCATGTAATTCAGGTGAAACATGAGTAATCATCTTCCATGATCCTGCCTGTTCTCAGGGTCGATTAAGAAAGATAAATAGTTCCGGACTATTCTAATATTTAATCATAGCACCAGCTCTAGATCTAAAATGTAATGATGACTTCAGGAAATATGAATAAATATTTTCTCTTTTACAGGTTTTTCACCATGATATTGAATGATTAACAACTGGCAGCAGCATGAGAGCAACAAGGACAATTTCAAAATATATTTTAATGTCAGCAAAAAAAATCAACTGTTAGTTTTAAGGGTATGGAATCTGAAGGCAACATTTAACTTTATTATCAATACTACAGTGTCAGTATGATAGTATTCTAGGGTTGGAAGGTGGGGTGGGTTAGTCATCTGGTATCATTTTGCTATTGCTTCCATGTAATCCCAGAAGTGCTGCCTTTGTTATACCCATACAACTATACGCTCTCTGATAGGAAATGTGGACAGTAGGCAAGTTGTTTCTGCCCATGCGAGTAGAATTTGAGCAAAAATCATAGAGACTGTCAGTATTTACTCATGTTTCCCATCAGAGGTATTTTTCTTATCATCACACCAGCAGATATAGAGAGTAATCTTTCTTGCTTTCAGTGGTTTGATTTCAAAAATTTGAGTTCTGTGCGTTGAAGGAAATCAAGCTCTCCACACACAAACAAATATTAAGGTCAATTATTTTGAACATGTAATTTTTGGATTAGACCATTGTTGCAATTTTTAAGTTTTTGGACTGAATTGCCTCCATACAGATTGATTCTAGGTTCAAATAAAAGAACTGAAATGAATCTTCATCATTTGTGTGAGGTGCACTCGGACCTTCTCAGATGGTTCACAACAGGGCTGCTCATTCATTATGACCATGTTATGTCTGCTGTCTGAGACCAATGGCATCCTCCTTGATTGTGGATCATTTGAACCTAAAGAATATAAAAGGCAGCTTCCATTATATCATTCCAACTTTTTAACTGTTGTATAATTGAAAACTTACTTTCAAAAGAATTACCATTGGTGCTATTGGAAGAATGAGCTGCTCAAATGTGAACATTCTGTTGATTGCAAAGAACGATTATAGCTTGGAAAAATAAGCTTTTGATAACTCTTTGCATTGATATGATTGCAGCTGATGTGCTAAAAACCTACATTTAGCACATAGTAGGCACGAAATAACACAGGATATTAAAATATACATTTAGTGGGCACATATTTAGTGAACCAAAAGTTTTAACAGCCTAACCTAATGTTTTTCAATTGCCAATCAGCCTGTGAAATCAATTAAATTTATGTTATGAACAGAACTGTTTCTCAATAGCTTCATAAGTAGATGTTTATTGCTGATTCTTAAGATTGTGCCAAATAGCTCCTTGCTAGAGTGCACCAACTCACCATATTTCATCTTGATAATTGCCCCAAAAGATGAACTTCCTTGTCCCATCACAAAAACATGTGATAGAATTTGTGAAACAACCATAGAGATTACTGTCATTGGTCAGCTTATACACTTCCTGAGGGCAAAATTTTCCAATTAATTAAATTTCAGGAAGGTAATGGTGGCTCAACACCAAGACCTAGAACAAAGACATAGTTTTATTCAATGTAAAATTAAGCCCTCATATTAAAAAAAATCAAGGGACAATACAAGTTCCAGGACTTATGTTCAGAATTATGACACCTATGAATTAACTTTTAATTTGAAAGCTGGGCTCAACATGGGTAATAGTGAATCAGTCGTCCATTTTCCATTCTAGATTACCTTATTATCATCAATTTTATGTCTGACAACAGTCATTGAAATTAGCCCTTTCTTTGGGGCTATTCCAAAACATGGATAACTGTAATATGATCAGGTCTGCACTGAGATATGTAAGTATTAACAGTTTTTATTAAGCTCAACAAAGTCCAAGGAATGGTAAAAGGACAACCTGACAGACTCAGCTCCAGTTCAATGAATCTGACAGTGTTACTCCAGAGGTAGCATCAGGAGGTGGAGAAGTCAACATTTTGGGTATTAACCCTTCTTCAGTAAATGCACAGTGTGTTACAATTTTATATTCAGTAATTTTTCCAGCCAGAGCACTCAGCATAATTGCTTAGGCCAAGCACAGTTACCATAACACTGTGCTTGGCCTACTATTTGGTCTGCTCAGAATCATGGTTAAATCATACAGAGGCAATCAGAATCTCAAACTCACTGCCACAATGTAGTAAATGCATCTGAGTGCTGGGGTGGGGGGAATAAATAGAAGGATATACAGTGTGAAGGGACTGTTTTACGAGGAGAGATTAAATAGTTTGAGCCTGTACTGATTGGAATATAGAAGAATGAGAGGTGATCTTATTGAAACATACAAAAGTCTTGGGGGGGAGACTTGACAAGGGAAATGCGGAAAGACTGTTGCCACTTTGGAGAATTTAGGACCAGAGGGCATCATCTCAAGGCAGAGATGAAGAGGATTTCTTCTCTCAGAGGAGAGTGAATTTGTGAAATTCTTTATAACTATTAGGCGTTTGGTATGCTTTCCTTTATTGGTCAGAGTATTGAGTACAGGAGTTGGGAGGTCTTTTTTTTTTACAATGTGGAAACAGGCCCTTCGGCCCAACTAGTCCACACCGACCCGCTGAAGGGCAACCCACCCAGACCCATTCCCCCCTTCACCTAAAACGAAGGCAATGTAGCCAGGCCAATTCACCTAACCTGCACATTTTTGGATTGTGGGAGGAAACCCACACAGGCACAGGGACAATGTGCAAACTCCACACAGAGAGTCACCTGAGGAAGAATTGAACCTGGGTCTCTGAGGCAGCAGTGCTAACCACTGTGCCACCATGGCAGCTATATAGGACATTGGTTAGGCCACTGCTTGAATATTGCATGCAATCCTGGTCTCCTTCCTATCGGAAAGATGTGAAACTTGAAAGGGTTCAGAAAAGATTTACAAGTATGTTGCCAGAGTTGGAGGATTTGTGCTATAGGGAGAGACTGAACAGGCTAGAGCTGTTTTCCCTTGAACGTCAGAGGCTGAGGGGTGACCTTATCGAGGTTTATAAAATTATGAGGGACATGGATAGGGTAAATAGACAAGGTCTTTTCCCTGGGGCCGGGGAGTCCAGAACTAGAGGGCATAGGTTTAGGGTGAGAGGGGAAAGATATAAAAGAGACCTAAGGGGCAACTTTTTCACACAGAGGGTGGTATGTGTATGGAATGAGCTGCCAGAGGAAGTGATGGAGGCTAGTACATTTGCAACATTTATGGGGCATTTGGATGGGTATATGAATAGGAAGGGTTTGGAGGGGTGCTGGCAGGTGAGACTAGATTGGGTTGAAATATCTAGTCAGCATGGGTGGGTTGGACCGAAGGGTCTGTTTCCATGCTGTACATCTCTATGACTCTATGACTCTATGACTTCCTCAGTGGATATTATGATACAGCAAACTCTTCAATCTAAAATTTGTTTGTCTGAAAGCAATTCTGAGAATGGCAGTGTGTGCTTATTATACAACTGTTCTCCAACTATAAGAAGGGTGTTGTGAAACTTGGAAGGGTTCAGAAAAGATTTACAAGAATGTTGCCAGGGTTGGAGGGTTTGGTTTGTGCTATACGGAGAGACTGAATAGGCTGAGGCTGTTTTCCCTGGAGCGTCAAAGGCTGATGGGCGACCATATAGAGGTTTATGAAATCATGTTGGGCGTGGTTAGGGTAAATAGAGGTCTTTTCCCTGGGGTGTGGGACCCCAGAATTAGAGGGCATAGGTTTAGGATGAGAGGAGAAAGATTAAAATAGGACCAAAGGTGTAGCTTTTTCACGCAGAGGGTGGGTTCATGTATGGAATAAGCTGCCAGAGGAAGTGGTGGAGACTAATACAATTACAACATTGAAAAGATATCTGAATGGGTATATTAATAAGAAGGGTTTAAAGAATATGGGCCAAGTGCTAGAAATTGGGACGAGATTAATTTAGGTTTTCAGGTCAAATGGACAAGTTGGACCGAAGGATTTGTTTCTCTGCTGTACATCTCTATGACTCTATGACTGTAAGACAGGTAACATAATACATCTCTGTAACTTTCTAATTAACATGAGTGTAGCCATGATCATTGGTATACATGAGGCCCCAAATTAATCGCAGTATTAAAGCCTGCACCACTTAAAGTTAACCTAGACATCTAAAAGGTTTGTAAAGTGGCAGGTGCAGGCACTGGGAGTCATTTTCCAAATGCATCTGGACAAATTTTCTGAGGTTGGCAGCATTTGCTTGTTAGTAAGCTAATTTAATCAAATAATACACTGTTTTTTTAAGAATACGGTTGGCAAAAGTATTTGGGCAGGAATCAGATGAGGTTTCTTTGAAGTTGCTTCCTTGAAAAAGTGAGAAGAAAGAGAGACATACTTGGTGGAGCCGGGAGCAGGTGCTCACTTTGAATTTTGCCCACTACCAAAGTTACTCCCATCATCATTATTTGTTCCTTACAGACAGAACTTCAAATCCATCCCATCCCTGCAGCTGTCTCCTTCCCTAGGTTCACAATCCTCCCCCCTGTGGAAGCCCCAGCTAGAATGAATGCTCTAATCCTGGGAACAATGTGTGGTTCCAGTCGTGCCAACCACTAAGTTCTGGTGTTGCCAAGCATGCTAGAGGGGCCAGTCAATCAAACTGGCCAGTAGCTCTCAAGTTGAGGACCTTTTGCCATTGAGGGGTGGAAGAGTAAATGTTCCAGCCTAACCAGAATGCACTACAACTGTTGAAAATCAGTTGGTGGGGCACTGACATTCTTTCTGGGTTTGGTCAGGCATAGCAAGCAACATGAATCCCTGTAAAATTCAGACCACAGTTTTCTGAATTTTGGAATCTTGGACAAACTTGACTGGGATTTGCAAAGAATTATTCCTAATTATTATTAATTCCACTCCTCACATTTTGTCTCAGACATGATCCCTCAGACAACAAGCAAATTGGATCCTTTTTCTCATTTATTGTACAGTTAAGAAAAGAATTTGCTCAACTGAAATTAACTTCTAATGTTTGAAGGCATAATGTTTGAAGGGACCACAACTCACCCACAAAACAAGTAAATTTTCCATATCACGTATTCCACTTGTTACATTCTAATCAAATCCCAAATATTGAATCTTCTAGATGTTTATCAGCTTAATAAAATACATCAACTCCATTTACTCTCTTTATTTTCTTTCCCAAACCTGTCAAGTGCAGTAAGTAGAATTCTCAAATAGACAAGAGAATATTTCAACAAAAGGAAAACACTGCAGTGCAGTCGAACCAGTGCAGTCTCCTTATTCAATAGAATATCCTGAATCCTGAGCTGCAATATGATGCAACCATCAAATACACTATGGCTTCATCTTTCAGCATTCCATCGGAACCGTTCCCTGTGTGATAGTTTAATCTACTCCTCATGCACCCCTCCCTTTCCTGCAGGACTTTCCTATCCTTTCATTTCCTTCCTGTTCAACATCCAAGGCCTCAAACTGTCATTCCAATTGAATTAGTCAGTTAACTTTGCTTATTTCAATGTAGTATTCTGTATTTGCAGCTCACAATGTGGACTCCTCTACATGTGGAGACCAAATGCAGTCTTGGTGATTAATTTGGTTTATAAGCACGACACTGAACTATCAGTTGCTTGTCATTTTTATTCTCCACCTTGCTCCCACGCTGGCCTTTCTATTTATGGCCTGCTACAGTGTTTGAGTGAAGCTTAATGGAGGAGAAGACCGTTACATTTTACATCAACACTCTCCCTGGGCTGTCTGAACTCAAAATTCAGTTCTACAATTTTGTATCATAATGTCTGCAACCGTTTTAATTCTGTGCAAGTTCCCTTTCTGTTTGTTTTGCCGGGTTGCTTTTTATTTCTTTTCATTATCTCTTCATGGTGCATTCAGTTTATGTTTGTGTAACAATTCACATCTTATTTGTTTCCTACTATATCCATGGACACTGTTTTGAACAAAGCAAAGAACTATGAATGCTGGAGATCTGAAACAAAAACAGAAATTGCTGTGGGAAAAGGGCATTTTAAACGTTTCACGTCTGGTGATTCTTCTTTCGAATTGTTAACAATTACAAAAAAGTGGTATCTTGGTGAAAAATATTTGAACAGAACCATTTTTTACTAGCTGCTAACGCTTCTGTTTAAGAGTAACTGGACTCAAAATGTTAACTTTACCTTCTTCCCACAGATGCTACCAGACCTTCCACACGGCAGAAACAAACCAGGAAAAAGAAACTGTTAGATATTAGTACGTTCCTTATTCATGGAAACAATTAAGCGAGGATTGAGAGATAAGCTCAGGCATCAATCTTTGAGTTCATATTGTAGATGTCTCCCTTTTCCCTTTTTACAAACAAGCAAAAAATATCTACCTTACTACATTCACAATATCAAATTCAATGAAGAGGATGGACCCATGGACAATGGACAACTTAAAAAATACAGTCAAGGAGTTAGATCACAAAGGATTCAGGATGATCTTGCCAATTGAAAACAAAATTGGTTTAACGATAGGAGACAGAGCAATGGTGGAGGGTTGTTGTTTGGACTGCAGGTTTGTGACCAGTGATGCTTCACAGAGATTGGTGTGGGGTCCACTTTTGTTTGTTATTTATATAAATGATTTAGATGAGAAGATAAAAGACCTGGTTAGTACGTTTGCGGATGATGCCAAAATTGGTGGAATAGTGGAAAAGGTTATTTAAGACTGCAAGGAGATCTTGATCAATTGGCTTAATGAGCTGAGAAATGGCAGATGAATTTTAATTTGGATAAATGTGAGGTAGTGCATTTTGGCAAAACAAACAAGGGCAGGACTTATACAATTAAAAGTAGGACTGTTGGGTAGTGTTGTAGAACAGAGAGACTTAGGGGTTCAGGTACATAATTTGATTAAGTTTGTGTCACATACAGGGTGGTTAAAAAGGCATTTAGCATGCTTGCATCCATTGCTCAGACCTTTGACCATAGGATTTGGGACATTATGTTGAGGTTGTAAGTAACATTGGAGAGGCTTCTTCTAGCGTACTGTGTGCACTTCTGGTCACCCTGCTATAGGAAGGATATTATTAAACTGGAGAGGGTTCAAAATTGTTTTACCGGGATGGTGATGGGAATGGAGGATATGAGTTATAAGGAGAAGCTTGAAGGCTGGGACGTAGGAGGTTGAGGGGTGACCTTACAGAAGTATGTAAAATCATGAGGTGCATAGATAAGGTGAATGGTCTTTACTCTGGTGGGGTCGGGTAGGAATCTCAAGATGTGGGAGCATATTTTTAAGATGAGAGAAGAAAGATTTTAAAAAGACATGAGGGGCAATAATTTTACGCAGAGATTGGTTCAAGTGTGAAAAAAACTCCAGAGGAAGTGGAGGATACAGGATCAGTTACAACATTTAAAAATAATACATTAAAAAATACAACATCTAATTAAGTACATGAATAAGAAATGTTTAGAGGGATATGGTCCAAGTGCAGGATGAGTTTAGTTTGGGATTATGGTCAGCATGCACTAGTTGGACCGAGGGGTCTGTTTGTATGATGTATGGCTCAATGAGATAATGGCAGCATGGTAGGAGGGACAACCACAGGGCCCTCTGTTGTTCCTGAGTTGCTTTAAGTGAAGGGTCACCTGGGCCAAGGCCAATTATATCAAAATTAGGCAGGAGCTCAGAAATGTGGATTGGACACAGCTATTTGAATGGAGGCTTTCAAAGATAGGTTAAAGATAGTGCAGGATAGGCACGTCCCGTTGAAGGTAAAGGATAGAAAAGGCAAGACTCGTGAACTGTGGATGACAGGAGAAATTATACAACTAGCGAAGAGAAAAAGGGAAGCATACGTAAGGTCTAGGTAGCTAAGAACAGAACAGGCCCTGGAGAAATATCGGAAGAGTAGGATAAGTCTTAAATGATGAATCAAGTAGGCTAAAAGGGATTATGAAATAGCTTGAGCAAGCAGAATTAAGGACAATCCCAAAGCATTTTATTCTTATATAAGAAGCAAGCCGGTAACTAGAGAAAGGATTGGTCCATGAAAGGATAATGAAAGAAGGTTGTGTGTTGAACCTGAGAGAATGGGTGAGATTCTGAATGATTACTTTGCATCAATGTTCACTGAGGAGAGGAACATGAATCTTGAGATTAGAGATAGAAGTTTGATTAGTCTGGAACGTATTGACATAAGTAGGGAAGATGTGTTGGGCAGACTAGAAGTTATTAAGGTGGACAAATCCCCAGGACCGGATGGGATCTATCCCAGGTTGCTGAGAGAGGCGAGAGAGGAAATAGCTGGGGTCCTAACAGATATCTTTGTGGCATCCTTAAATACTGGTGAGGTGCCGGAGGACTGGAAGGTTGCTCATGTTGTCCCCCTGTACAAGAAAGGTAGTAGAGATATTCCAGATAACTACAGACCAGTGAGCCTGATGTCGGTGGTGGGAAAGTTGCTGGAGAAGGTACTGAGGGATAAGAACTATTTATGTTTAGAAAATATTGGGCTTATCAGTGATTGGCAACACAATTTTGTGCAGGGGAGATTGTGCCTTACCAACCTAATAGAGCTCTTCGAGGAAGTGACCAAGTTGATAGATGGGGGAAGGGCAGTTAATGTCATATACATGGACTTTAGTAAGGTGTTTGATAAGATTCCACATGGTAGACTAAAGGAGAAAGTGAATTCACATGGTGTGCAGGGTGTTCTAGCTAGGTGGATAAAGAACTGGTTGTGTAACAGGAGACAGAGAGTAGTAGTTGAAATGGAGAAAGGTGACCAGTGGTGTTCCGCAGGGGTCAGTGTTGGGGCCACTGCTGTTTGTAATATGCATAAATAATTTGGAATAGGGCACTGTTGGTATGATCAGCAAGTTTGCAGATGACACGAAGATTGGTGGAGTGGCAGAAAGCATAAGGGACTGTCAAAGAATACAAGAGGATATCAATAGACTGGAGAGTTGGGCAGAAAAGTGACAGATGGATTTCAATCCAGACAAATGTGAGGTGATGCATTTAGGAAAAACTAATTCTAGAGTGAAATATACAATGAACGAAAGAGCCTTGGGAAAAGTTGATGGGCAGAGAGATCTGGGAGTGCAGATCCCTGAATGTTGCTGCACAGGTGGAAAGAGTGATCAAGAAGGCATATAGTATGCTTGCCTTCATTGGATGGGGTGTTGAGTATAAGAGCTGGCAAGTCATGTTAAAATTGGACTGGACATTGGTTCGGCCACATTTGGAATACTGTGTACAGTACTGTGTACAGTTTGCCACATTACCAAAAGGATGTGGACACTTTGGAGAGGGTGCAGAGAAGGTTTATGAGGATGTTGCCTGGTATGCAAGATGCCAGATATGAAGAGAGGTTGAGTAGGTTAGGTTTACTTTCATTAGAAAGAAGGAGATTGAGGGGGGGGGGACCTGATTGAGGTTTACAAAATCATGAAGGGTATAGACAGAGTGGATAGAGACAAGCTTTTTCCCAGGGTGAAGGATTCAATAACGAGAGGTCATGCTTTCAAGGTGAGAGGTGGAAAGTTTAAGGGGGATACGGGCGGCAAGTACTTCACACAGAGGGTGGTGGGAATCTATAATGCGTTGCCAGCAGAGGTGGTAGAGGCAGGCACGGTAGATTCATTTAAGATGCGTCTGGACAGATGCATGAGTAGGTGGAGGGCAGAGGGTTACAAATGCTTAGGAATTGACCGACAGGTTTCGACAGTACATTTGGATCGGCTCAGGCTTGGAGGGCCAAAAAACCTGTTCCTGGGCTGTAAATTTTCTTTGTTCTTTGTTCTCTTCGTTCTAAATAAAGAACCTGAATCTTTGACTCTGAAAGGTTGCAGTGAGGGCAACATCTTCCTGACTACCAGTCACGCACAATTTTCTCTTACTTTCGCGTTTCAACTCGTTTGCACTCAAAATGAGAGGAAAAGCATTAATTGTATGAGAAAACTGGCCATCGCAGAAATGGTGTCTTTTAAAATGCTCACCAACATGTCGTAATTCCAAAATGGAGAATCATAGCCATTGTACTCTGTATTCTATAAAAACCAAAAGAATTGCGGATACCGTACATCAGAAGTTGCTGGAAAAACTCAGCTGATCTGGCTGCATCTGTGAAGAAAAATCAAAGAAAAATCAGTTCTGAGGGAGGGTCACCGGAACCGAAAGGTTAACTTTGATTTCTCTTCACAGATGCTGAGCTTTTCCAGCAACGTCTGTTCTTGTACACTTTATTCTACTTTCTTTTAACTCTTATAAAAATATAAATGTTAAAATGATAAAGTTATAGAAATATTGGAGGTGGGAACTACAAGTTGTTTGACCGACCAACAAGTATCTTCCACCCAGTTATTATTTTTGTTTATTTGTTCATGGAATGAGAGCATCATTGACTAAGCCAGCAGTTGTTACCCATCTCTAATAGTCCAGTATACAGTGAAGAGTCAACCATGTTGCTGTGGGTCTGATGTTACATGTAGACCAGAGCAAGTAAGGGCAGTAGATTTCCTTCACTGTTGGACATTATAATGATTGCCACTTTTATTATTCCAGATTTTTAAAAGTTGAACTCAAATGTTAGCCATCTCCATGTTGAGATTCAACCCCATGTCGTCATATACTAATCTGGGTATACTAACCCGGTGTGATGTTACCACTACAGCAGCACCTACCACTAATGCACAACCTTTTTACTTTCCCATTGGTTTGCAAAAGTTGTGAGTCATGAGGATAGAGACTTTGGATGACAAATGGTAAGATTGTGAGGACAGAAATAGTGGAGGCAGGGAGTCATGTGAATGATCTCCAGGAATGCATTCAATCTGTGTTGGTATTCTAAGGTCAAAAGTCGGAGTCACAAGGCACCTATTCTACTGGCAGAATAAACCAAAGGAATTTTGGGACCATTACTTCCATCTTTTCCTAATGTCAGTCTTCACTGATTAGAATTTTACTGTGTATATTTGTATTACAAACAATTTCTGAAGGCAGTGAGAATGGTACCTTCAGAGAGGATTGAAAAAACAGCAAACGACTTGCAGCAATAAATCACTTCCCCTAATTATGAGAGAGAGTGGCCTGTCTTGTGGCTTTTTTCTGATTTATAACTAAGAAAGTCTGAAAATACTGGTTTGAGAAATGAGCTCTGGTAAATGTAGCTACTCGATATTCTCAAAAACATCCTATCCCCAGTAAAATATGTAGATCACAAGCAAATAATCCCTGATGCATTTCGAATATTTGTTTCAACTATGGGAGGAAAATCATTCCAATATTTTTTTAACAACTCAAAAAAGGTCTTAATTTCCATAACCCCTGAGTCTGTCATGGGAATTACAATGCATGATTATGCCACACTCATGCAAAGGGATGCAGGTAGTATACAAACCTCATACTGCCTTATGCTTTTCATGATTGCAGTATGTGACCCAGCACTCAACAAACTGATAGTGAGCTCCAAACCTCTACAGCGGTCTTAAGTTTATGTGAGGCTTAATGTACCAGTTAAAGCTAACCTGCACTATCTAAAAATAGACTGCACTTTTTAAAGGAAAGTTACACTCTGGCTGGAACAGCAGCTCATACTATGGCTTACAGTGACTTGGAAAAGATCTGAAGTCCTGAAAAATGGAACAGAAATTGGAGAGCTTGTGTCCCAGGTTTTCAGACGTCAGGTTAGAGATATTATGCAGTAGGTCCGCTGGAACAGCAAGCTTCTCTTTACACAGACAGCAGAGATATTGATCGTAGCTGGTTCTGACAGTCAGTGACACCAAGTCCATCATTGAGGACCAGGATTCAGTGCTGCACACTGTCGAATAACCTCACATGAGTTGCAAAGTTCAGTGGGTGTTTCCTTACATGTCAAATTCTGCCAGCCATGTCACCAGATCCACATATTGCTCCATTCACCATTGTCCCTTCACTCTCTTACCAATAATCTACATCAACTCTTCAACCCCAGGACATTAATGTGGACTTCACCAGTTTCCTCATTTTCCCTCACCCTGCCTTACCCCAGTTCTGACCTGCCAGCTCAGCACCATCCTCATGACCTGTCCTACCTTCCAAACTTTCTTCCCACCTATCCACTTCACCCTCCTCTCGGACCTATCATCTTCATCCCCCACCTTCATCCACCTATTGCACTCTTAGATACATTCTCCCCAGCCCCACCCTCCTCCCATTTATCTCTCCACCCCGGAAGTTCCCTGCCTCATTCCTGATGAAGGGCTTTTGCCCAAAATGTCGATTTTCTTGCTCCTCAGATGCTACCTGACCTGCTGTGCTTTTCCAGTACCACTCAACCTTGACTCTGATCTCCAACATCTGCAGTTCTCATTTTTTGCCTATATCAACTGTGAATCAAACTTCACATCTATACATTTCAGCTCATGCCTGTACAATTAGCCCTGCTGTCAACCATGTGCCCCATATTTCACAGCAGGCACATCACCCAAGCACATTGTGTTGTGACACATTCTGTAAGACAAATAGATAGTGATGACATCAACAAACTGATAGGGCAATGTATTCTGCTTGAGAGCATGATGACTGGTCAAATGCAGCCATATGGTGATAAGTCAATTTGTTATGCATGGGCAGAATTGTGGGGAAACATGCAGGAGATAGGCAGCAGCTCATCACTGTGTGGGTGGTAGTCACTCAGAAAGATGATGCTCCTTGCTCAATGAGTCTTTTAATGTGGGGAAGTGTTGTGCAACAATCTACATATCATGTTTAAATGGTCAAGTAGGCACTTATTCTCTGCAAGTCAGAAACATTTAAGTAAAGAGCATTCATGAGTCTGTTCATCTGGAGTCCTGAAAGTTAGTCACCCACCCACTACTGCTATCATCAGCATGTTTTAAAGCAGAAAATGAGTGGTCCACAGTTCAGTGATAATTCAATGTAGCTTCTCCTCCAGCCCGACTATGAAAGGCAGGAGGTCCTGATTCTCAGTGATGGTAGCAGAAGGCCCTCGCGTCTTAGCAAAGTGACCTAGAGGATAGTCTCACTGAGGGTCAGTGCCAAGAGGGCCTATTCAAGAAATTGTGTGCAGTGCAGAAAAAGCAAATGACATTGTGTACTCTCTGCAAAGTGACACTGATAAGGGCATCAAGCAGTGTAAGCGATTGAGTTCAGAGAGCTATCAGACAGGTTCTTGGGTTGCAGACCCCAGCAGCAAATAGAATATGTTCATTAAATGTACAGGAGCCATTTCATTTTCTGCAGTTTCAGGACAGTGTGGGTGTCAAAAAAGTCCCAGGGAGACATCAGCAGCTTTCACCGTTATGCCTGCTTATAAATGCAGGTCATGTAATGCTTGAGGTGACAATCAGCCATTCTATCCATCCGTTTACTGGTCAATAATGTTCACAATTGGAGAGAGCTGAAAATAGAAGAGGAGCGATCCCTGTTTGTATGTGCAAAGATGTGCAGATTAGGTAGATTCGCCATGCTAGATTGTCTATAATGTCCAGGGATGTGCAAGCTAGGTGGATTAGACATGACAATCGCAAGGTTGCAGATACAGGTTGGATGCTCTTTGGAGAAGCGATGTGGACTCAATGGGCCAAATGGCCTGGTTCTACATTGTAGGTATTCTATGATTCTACGATATAAGAATCCCTTGACACACAAAGAAGGAACAGCTCAGAGCCTGCAAGAATGGAGAGACCAGAGTTTTGTTGCAGTCCACTGAGGATTCCTCCAACCTGCTTTTGAGAAATGGTCAATACTAACAGCTGAAACATTGAGAAAATAGGGATAGCCTAGCTATTTGTTTTTTTTTTGCTCACAACTGCAGATTTTGGTAGCAAAAGGAAAAGGCAGTTTTACCCCACGCTCTATCTCCAAGTCTAGCTCCATCTCTCAGGATGATGCCTCAAAGTCCTTAGAAAATTTACAGTAATGATCTTTACCTACACCTCTCATAAGCACCTTCATCTCGGTTGGTGAACTTTCTGACCTAGGATGGTTGTAACCCCCATCACAGACACCATGCCCACAACTGATGGAGGATGAGTGATGAAGTCTCTCAAACTCAGAGGAGTGCTGGAAACCTGGCAGTAGTTAGTGGTCACTAGGCAGTCATTTGAGACCTGCTGGAGATTCAGAGACAGGCAGGGGATCATGTGGCAAGAATGCCAGAGGCCATATCCAGACTAGATGAAAGCACCCAAGTTCTGTTTGCTGTCATGGCTATGGCATGTCAGTGCTTGGCTCTGAAAAGGATGGGGTCAGCCTTGGAAACCTAGGTTGAGCAGGTCATGCAGTGAAAATCGAATTTTCGTTTGCACCAGCTGTCCACCTGTCTGGCCAAGGTGGCAGTACAGCACCTGCTGGGCATGAGGGGAATGTGGCAAGTCAATTTCTCACCCTCCTCCACAAGTGGACAGGGAGGTGCCATCACAATAAACCTGCAAGTTCCACGAATGACTTTAAGTTGCACTAATGGGGCTGGCCCTCATGTTGCTGAAATCATGTCGAGCTGTGTTTACAAGAGGGCAGTTGTATCTAGAACAGTCAGGGTAAAACTGGCAGGCAATACATTACACCTGTATTAGATGTTAACCAACATCATAATCTGTCAATGCTGCAAACTTCCAACACCATATATCCTACACTTGGCATCACTCCATCAACAAGCCATTACAGAACAAAGGGAACCTATAGGTGCTAACCGCTTTGGCAATTCGGATGAATCATTCCAGCCCATAATACATCACTTGTGCATCATTGCCATTACTGGCATTGATCCCGGATGTGATCAAGAGAGTTTACAACCAGGATTTGGACTCCACGTGTGAGCTTAGTACTTATGTTTCACATGGTATATAGCAGTCAAAGTCTATACTATGTAGATGTCTGCTGTCTTTTGAAGCCAAATTGAATCCCCTTCTTCACAGAACGAAACACTTAGCCTGCCCACTTGGTGTGTTGACAGCCATTTCAACTCTATTATGCACTTGATATTTACAGCACAATGGAATGAAATAATGATTGCTTGCTTGCAGACCTTTTTGATAGGCCTTCCCCTCAACCTCATTGACATTTGAAATTCCCCACATTCCCAACAACCTGTTTATCCAGATGTTCATCTTCATCCTTTACCCCGTCAGCCCCAGATTACTAAGTCAACATACCAGATAGTCCACTGCACCTCTCCCTCATCGAAGACAGGCTGTTGCTGGCTATCAATGAACTGCCCCTCCCATATTTCCTTTTTACCATAAAAACTCTTTCACATGCTCCCATTAAATATTGAGTAGATTCCTTTCACAATTTATATCTTCACTACATTCCAGCACATAGCCTCCAATCTCTGCGAGGGAGCTCCCCCCAGCATGACTTCCACAGCAGCAGCCCCTGATAACAACCTGCGCTCCATTATCTTGTAGCAGACAGACCCCCTGGAATGACTGTAGTCCACTCCTATGAAACACCTCAATGGACGGTCTCAGATAATAAGTAACCAGATCTTAACTGATCTGTACAGTTTCCCAACGGGTTTCCTATACTGTCTTCCTTGACTGACTGACTTTGGAACAATGGTCATTTAGATGATGCACATGCAATATATCTGCCACATAAATGGCTGACACATGGTGTAGGTGTGAGATTAGTGTCACACAGTAATGTACAAAATTTCCACCCTTGACTGATCACTGCTGACAAGCATCTTTGAGGAAGTAACAAGCAGGTTAGACCAAGGAGAGCTAATGGATGTTATCTACCTGGACTTCAAGCAGGCTTTCAACAAAGTGATGCACAGGAAGCTGCTGGGTAAGATAAGATCCCACGGTGTTAGAGGCAAGAGGCATGGCTAGAAGCTTGGCTGTCTGGCAGAAAGCAGAGAATAGGGATAAAAGGGTCCTTCTCAGAATGGCAACTGGTGACAAGCAGTGTTTTGCAAGGCTCAGTGTTGGGACCACAACTTTTCACTTTCTACATTAATAATCAGGATGAATAAACTAAGGGCATTCCAGCTGAGTTTGCAGATGATAAAAAGATAGAGGGACAGGTAGCATTGAGGAGGCGGGGAAGCTGCAGAAGGATTTGACAGGTCAGGAGTGTGGGCAAAGAAGTGGCAGATGGAGTACAATGTGGGAAAGTGTGAGGTCATGCACTTTGGTAGGAAGAATAGAAACAAACTATTTTCTAAATGGGGAGAAGATTCAGAAGTCTGAAGTGCAAAGAGACTTAGGAATTCTAGTCCAGAATTCTCTCAAGGTAAACTAGTAGTTTGAGCTAGTAGTTTGAGCCAGTAGTTAGGAATACAATGTTGGTTTTATTTTGAGAGAACTTCAATATAAAAACAGAGATGTACTTCAGAGGCTCTATATGGTTCTTGCTAGACTGCATTTGGAGTATTGTGTGCAGTTTTGGGCCCCATTTCTCAGGAAGGATGTTCTGGCCCTGGAGCATGTTCAGAGGAGGTTTACGAGAATGGTCCCAGGAACAAAAAGCTTAACATTTGAGGACTCTAGGTCTATACTCAATGGAGTTTAGAAGGATGAGGGGGGATCAAATTGAAACTTACAGAATACTGAATAGCCTGGACAGTTGATGTTGGGAAGATATCTTCATTGATAGGAGAGACTAGGACCTGAGAGCATAACCTAAAAGTCAATGGAAAACCTTTTAGAACAGAGATAAGGAGAAACTTCCTCAGCTAGAGAGTGATGAATCTATGTAATTTACTGCCACTAGGCTATGGCAGTCAGATCATTGAGTATATTTAAGACTGAGATAGGGAGGTTCTTGATTGTCAAGGGGTTCAAGGGTTATAGGGAGAAAGTGGGAGAATAGGATTGAGAAACCTATCAGCCATGATTGAATATGGAGCAGACTCTATAAGCTGAATGGTCCACTTTCTGCTCCTATGTCTAACGGTCAAATGGACTTTGTATATATGCTAATATGCAAATCAAGACAGAAGTACTGTGATCCTTGAAATACCAGCTGAGGGACAAAGCATAAAAAGGAAGGCAGGGATGTTTTGAGCATTGAATTAGGCACAAAATGAGTGAGCACTGAGAGAGTAAGCAAGGATTTCAGAGGTGCAGCCTTGTTCAATCCACAGCCATTCCTGCACACAAAGTGTCATGGTAACAGTATTCCAAGGAAAAGTGCCCATGCACTTCAAAGTGCAGTTTTGAAATACAGGACCGGAGTATCAGTGAATCAGAGATGTGTCATTGTGATACATTGAGGCTGGAATGGGTCAGATGCCTCTCTCTGTGGATGGAGTTGGGAGGCAGTGGGGTAGCTGTGTGTGGTCTTTGCCAATGGAGTATCATCGGATATGTTGGTCCCGGGTGCCCAAGATGGAAGTATGAAGGAACAAGTGGCAAGTTGAAGTGTCCAGGTACCCATACCGACTTACATATCGGCAATTGGTGCCAACTGGTTTCTCATCAGTAGGTGAAAGAACAGGGAACCACATATAAATAAAGAGAAATTAAATAATGAGATCTTAACGCATTCTGATTTATTGAAAATAGGTATCCTGCCGCTCACTGCGAAAACGGAGACTTTTTGCTTTCGATGTCAAGAAGTTCCTGGCTGGCACCTCACAGAAGTTTCCAAACTTTCTGAACAAGGTCCATGTCATTTCGCAGCTTGGAAGATTCTGCAGAAATACTAAGGCAAAAACCCAAAACATAAAATGTAATGAGGTCAATTCAAACTGGGGAAATTTGGAATTAGCATGCAATAATAGCCTCTCATTGGTGTATTACAACTTATTGCTCAATTCACATCAACAATCCAGATGCCATCCTTTTAACAGACCCTTACCATTCAGCAGCGTTAGAATATGTCTGTTTCAGAACAAAGGAACAAAGCAAGTCACAAGGAGGTCAAATATTCCATTATTTGTGGGCTCAAGGAGAACAGGAATATGTCCTCCGGACCCAGTAAATCTAAACCAACCTTCTGTGAACTGGTCCAACCCTTCCAATGATTGCCGACTTCTCACCCCAATGAATTCCTTGACCACCAACGAGGTGATTGTGATTGCACTAGCCTGACACTGGCAGGATGTATTGGGAGGATAATTTTTTACCCACAAATTGCCGGATTGAATTTAAATAAGGTCCCAGTCTGGAGATAGCTCCAGATTCTTCATTGTCAGTATGACAGGTGAACAGGGGAGTTCCAGTCATCTTACAAGTGGTTCTGGTCAATTTACAGTACAAATATCTTTATAATGAGAATAAATGATATTCTTCTGCCATCATGTTTGCAAAATGATGTTGCCATATACCTTGTTTCCATGACAATTTGTTACAAGTTATATTTATTTAATGTCCAAAGTGTGCAGGGCAATAACCAACAATAGAATTTTTTTTCCCAATGTACTACTTCCTGTACTGTGAAAAATAATTAATTTAATAGGAACATTTACTGGAACATGGTGTCTTTCTAACTGTACTTACTTACAAAGGATCATCCTGAGAACAATGTACAGAAGTAGTATCAGACATAGCTTTATTTTTTACTTGCAATTAATGCTGCTTAATTTTCTTCATTGACCAAAAGGTCATCTTCAATACCGCAAATCATTATGAACAAAAATTATAATTGCTGTAATATTGAAGAAAAATACACCAGTTGGATTTCATTCTAATATGCCACCAATATATGGGGTCCCCGATTTACAAACATCTGACTTATGAACTCTCGTACTTACAAACACGATCCCATATGTGGTTTTAAAATTTAGAGGATGAACAGATGAGCATTTCCTGTACTTACAAACAGTTGCTGTCCATTATCTTGTCTTGTGCTCTGATTTGCAAAAGGACTCCAGAACAGAACCTGTTTGCAACCCGGTGATAGTCTGCATTTGGAAATAGGGTAGGGGATCTGCCTTATCTTTGGATAATATCCTCGGACATCCTCCTCTGTCCCACCCCACCAGCCATTAGAAAGGGACCCAACAGCCTGCCCTTTCACCACTGTAGTACATTTAAATGACAGTGGTGGATAGTGCCTGGACCAGCCAATTGTTTCTGGAGTAGAAGACTTGATTTCACTATCAATCAAGGATTGACATTCACAGAGAGTTTGATTGAGAACTGACAGACCTTTAATCTGTCACTTTTTTTCATTTAACATGAATGGATGGAAAGTCACAGGTTGAGTGTCCACAATTTCTCCAGCAGCTGGTAGATTTAGCCCTTATATTTCAGCTTTGCACGTTAAATCTCCATGGTGACCTGATGATTCTGACCCTATATCACGGAACACAGAAACTGTGACAACAAACATCTTATTGCATTAGAAGCTAGCTATATATCAGAAGGTAATCGCTGTGCTCCCAACAGGATTTCACATAAATATTTATTGATCATTTTTTCCTGTCGCCCTTCGTTATATGTTGAAGTTATTAATATTCCATTAAAGCATTTAATTTAAACAAGAGCTACACAGTTATTAAAATTGTGTCCTTCTTCCATATAACTAACTCATAGATCTACTTGCAAGTTAATAATTCAATCTTCACTATTCCATTCCACACTTCCCCTCCTGCTGCACAATTCCATTACAGTTTCTCAGGACTGGTCTTTATTAAGGTCTAATACACATTTATAAGCAACCTCCTTTGTTCTTTTTTCAGCAGTTCAACCGGGGCTCAGAAAAATAGTATCTGAACCTTTCCATACAGACTTCTTCATCTGTGAACATTACCCCCTGACCAATACAGTGTTTCCAATCATGTGAGGGTAGTTCAGCCTTGTTGGTTACAACTGAAATCGTGTACTTACAGTCGAAGATCTGGGCTTATCTTTATGAACCACACTAATGAAGAATACAATCAACAGATAGTGAAGAAGACGTTTGGTATGCTTTTCTTTATTGGTCAGAGTATTGGATATAGGAGTTGGGAGATCATGTTGCAGCTGCACAGGAAATTGGTTAGGCCACTGTTGGCAATTCTGGTCTCCTTTCTATCAGAAAGATGTTGTGAAACTTGAAAGAGTTCAGAAAAGATTTACAAGGATGTTGCCAGGATTGGAGGATTTGAGCTATCGGGACAGGTTGAATAGGCTGGGGCTGTTTCCCTGGCGTGTCGGAGGTTGATGGGTGACTTTATAGAGGTTCATAAAATCATGAGGGGCATGTGTACGATAAATAGACAAATTCTTTTTCCTGGGATGGGGGAGTCCATAGCTAGAAGGCATAGTTTTAGGATAAGAGGTGAAAGATATAAAAGGGACCTAAGGGGCAACATTTTCACACAGAGGGTGGTACGTGTACGGAATGAGCTGCCAGAGGAAGTGGTGGAGGCTGATACAATTGCAACATTTAAAAGACATCTGGATGCATAAATGAATTGGAAGCGTTTGGAGGGATATGGGCCAGGTGCTGGCAGGTGGGACTAGGTTGGTTTCGGATATCTGGTCGGCATGGATGAGTTGGACCAAAGGGTCTGTTTCTGTGCTGTAGATCTCTATGATTCTATGATTCTATGACATTCGTTTCAGATTTTGAATAATATGAGCATGTTTAATACATACAGTGAATCTCAATATGGCACAACCGATGCTAAACATTCCTTATGACAAGTACCAAAGCACATTACTTCCACTTGGACTTTGTTGAACTTAACCCCTCCAGATTCCCTTCTCACAGCTGTTAAACACCCAAAGTTATTTCCGGTTTGGTTGGGAGATGCTGGCTAACTCTCTACATGGCATTGGGTTGACTATTATACAGGATACATGTGAAACCATCACTCTGTTATGTCTTCTCTTTTCAAAGTCCTCAGGGCTGTATCCAAGCCTTTCGATATGTGACTTCCTTCGGTCTCTCTTTGTTTCATAGCCAGCAGATGTTAAAACCACAATCTGTTTTTGTCCCTTTTAATGTTATTTCTAACAATCATAAAGAAATGTGAATAGATATTCATGTACAAATACATTAATCGCAAATTATTTAAACAACATGCCTGAATCTTTTGATTTAAACTCTAACGCACTAAAATCCTAATTTATTTTTGTCAACCTCTGAAGTGCAGCTGATTGTATTCAGTGAATGTCCAATAGATTTAGGGAAACACAGCACATTTAAGAAAAGTCAGATATTTTCCATGAATCCTTTTTGGAGAAATAAATATGTTGCCTCAAAATAAAAAGATGACATGGTCGAAATGGAAGAGAATTCATGATAAATGAAGAAATATGCATTAAATGGTTGATTATTTAAGGCCAGTCATTTTAATGGAGAAGAAAGGACTGTGGGAAGTAAGGAATTTTACTGATTAGATGTTTTGCAAAAGATTAAGTTTGAACAGGAGGTACAGTGGTGATCTCTGTTACTTCTTCCAAATGGATGTCATGTATAAATGTTTGGAATCTTCAACTGATTGAGTCTTTATCTTGAGTTCTGAAAGTTACATTTACTTGAGGCTATGTTCATTTAAAAACAGAATCTTGGTGAGTGTTCCTTGGAGAGTGTCTCCTTGGAGAGAAACAGCTGTGATATATATGGAAGGAAAAGAACATTTGACTGAATGTCTTTTAAGCTCCTGTGAGTTTCACAAGAGAGAATAGCTTGCATTTTACTCACATTCAGTTACATATTATGTGTGTCACATGTTAGATGATATGCCATTTGACTCCTTTTTCCAGTAGAGTATAAATATTAGACTGTTTTCTGCTATAGTGCAAGTAATGTTTTTTACTATGTCAGTCAATTTTTGTAGTAATCATGGGCTACATTCTTTAATTTTCATTGATGTTCAAAATCATCCATTCAAATAAAATAATCAAGCAACATATTATCTTGAAGAAGACAATGCCACTATTTTCTTGCATATGCTAGCTAGAATGACCACAATGCATTACATAAAGGAGCTTCTTTTAATGTTTATGGGTAATATATTTCTGGATATTTTTAAAATAAATGTGCTTCTTAATTGACACACTCCTACTTCCCTCTGGAGATCAGAGACCATTAAATTAAAAAAGAAATGTGGATTGACATCATCAGCAATGATCTGGTTCTAATGCAAATGCCTTCATACATGCCTTCATAAAATGTATTGCAACAGGCACTGATGTTGATAAAATAATTAAACTGATGTCCTTTCTGGAATGATATCAGAAATGAATATATATTTCAATAAGCATTGTGTTGATGTGGAAAATAATAAAATAAGGATTATAATAGTCATGATATACTGAATAGTGTCTGATCAGGCTTTTATGTTGCTTCATATATTACTAAAATATGAGAGGCTTAATTATAATCCAAGATGAGTTGTTCATTACCTTCCATTAAACTGAAAGGTCTAAAGCGAGTTTTATCGTTTGGTGCCTCAGGCTCCATTATCACTGTAAGAGTCAGGCAGGTACAAAGTAGTTCTCTTTCTTCCAGCAGTAAAATTATATAGATCATTTCCCCTTATTCTTTCATCAGATGTGGGCAGCACTATCAAGACTATCCCTAATTGCTCTTGAGCTGGTTGGCTTGCTTGGCCATTGCAGTAAAGAGTCACATGTAGGTCAAACCATCTAAGGGCAGCAGCTACAATAGAGGACATTGGGTGAACCAGAAGGGCATTTATGATAATTGATGATAGTTGTCATAGCTACTACAAATCAGACAAGATTTCAGTTCCAGACTTTATTAATTGAATTTAAATTCCATCATTTACTGTTGTGAGATGTCAACCCATGTCCTCAGAGTATTAGCTTCAGTTTATGGATTATTAATCCAGTGACATTGTCCCTATACAGCCATCTTCCCTGGATCTAGGATAGACCACAACCAGACTCAAAAAGGGAAGTGAGGCTATACTCACTTCACTTACTCACATCATTTCACTTACTTCACTTACTCACTTCACTTGGCAAAGGCTGTGTCATATCTCTGGAAAAAAATTTCAAACATTAAAGTTTCTACTTGATACCATTTGTTACAAGATTTAACAGTTTGCGTTCATCAGCAGCCTCCGAGCACAGAAAAGTGTAACACTTCACTGGCAATCTCAGTCAAAAACTTCAATCCTCACAAGCTCTGTCACTCAAAGATATTACATCCTCATGGAAAAAAAATTATCATGACTTAAGTAATCATTATCAATTCATTTAATCAAAGTGACTGGCTAATGAAAATGTGAACCAATTAAAGCGATCTTAATTCATTTGTAAAGATATCAACCAGCAGCCATACTTGCCGAAATATTTTAAACTTACCAGTGAGGAGAAAGAAAATATCACAAAAAACAACTAAGTAAATCCCTTTCTCAGATATTTTAAGGGGATATCTTCTTTGCATCCCAGCAATGTAAAGCTATGTTTAATGAGCTAGCAAGTAGACTAGGCCTGAACAGTAAGGACCTTGGATTGATGGAACAAGCTCCTCAGACATTATCGACAGGTCTTCCTTGGCTAATTCTTTACAATATGGATGCCTGCCCCATCCATATCCAACACACTCAAATGGGTCCTTCAAAAGGCACTAGTCCTCTAATTTTCAAATTTAAGTGAGACTATCACCAGGTTTAAGCAAATGCCACTCGTATATGGATTGGCACCCTGGTACATTGGTCTACTTTAAGTCTTTTTTTACACCATGAGTTGGGTGGACCAAATATTAACCTCTATCCCAATATTTCCAACAAAATGAAGGTGCAAACAATTTACTAGTCACCAGAATGACAAAAAATATCTATAAATGTATCCAGTGATTACCATAAATCTCTATGGTCCTATTTATCCTCAAGTATTTCTTTGTCACCTTCCAATCTGTAGAAATTACTCCAGAGTCGATAAAACTTTCGAAGATGACCACTAATGCATCAAATATTTCCAGAACTACACTAAGATGTAGATTATCAGGTGCTGGTGGTTTGTTAGCCTTTAATGCCATTAATTTCTCTTGTACTGTTTCCTTGCTAATACTGATTTCCACCAGTTCTGCCCTCTCACTAGATCCTTGATTCCATAACATTTCTTGGAGGAATTAATTAGCTAGTTGGACATTTACAAGAATCTAGCAAATTCCATCTTTGTTTTCATTGCCAATCTTCAAATGACCAGATTTATTAGATTAACTTTCACAGTCTGCACGTTGAAATGCAAATTCACAGCCTCAGAACAGTGTTACCATACTACAAAATCTATGTTATGATCTGGCTAGGGATCAGTAAATTTTATTTTAAAAGTTAGAACAAATGTGATCTAGAAGACTTACTAAGAGAATAAAGTTACAAGAATCCACTGCTTTGAACAAACAACAATGAAATTTAATATATAACGTTAGAATAGAAATACCATCTATGATACATGTACAACTTGTTCCAGAAATCCAGAATTAAGATATAGTCAGCATGGCTAATAGGCTGTGATCAAATACTCCAGAGCGCTCAACAAATAGCAAATATAATCAAGACAGATCCCATGATTTTCTCAGCAACTCACCCCAGATGTTTACACGGTGGGTCTCCAAATCTCATCAAACTTCACAAGAATTCATAATTCTTCATTTTTGTCATTCTGGCCTTGAAACTCGCTCACAAGAATCTCTCCATCAGAGAATCACTGCTTCACAAACTGTTCCTGTTCTGGTAAATCACGGTCCTTTCCTGGGGCTGTGCTTCCCTGCCATCTGAAACTGCTCTTCATTCACAAGTACAGCAAACTTTGGTTTAACTGGTAGCTTATGAACAGGCACCCTTGATAAACTGGTAAAATATATATGCCTCAAATACCTCAATCCACCATGATGTCCAAGTACTTATGCTGTAAATGAAGTATAACAATGATGTATTTGCCCCTGTGTTACATTTCATTCCTTCTTGTGCGTTTTTACATTGATTTTAGGAGGAGTGTTGATACTTATACATAGAACTTTTGAGCGATGTTGATGTCTCGAAGCGTCGCTCAATCAGGGTTCACTGCAATTATGCGTCCTTCTTGATTATCCGGATTATTTGAATAATTGGCACACCCCTGGTCCCATAGATGCTGGTTAATAAAATGTTTGCTGTATAACATTAGTTCTTCACCTATAGTGAGCTTCACAAGGACAGAACTACTCCTGGATTTTTCTAACCTTACTCAGTTGCAGCCAACAAACATTGCTTGTGGACGTTTCAACCCCCACTCTCATCTATACTAATCTATTTGTGGCACCTGGCTTCTTCTGACTGATACAGCTCTCAGGACTTCCAAGCACCTTCAATAACTGGAGCAGTTCAGCTGCTGTAGAACTTGCCTCAATCCTCAGTACACAGAACCTCTGCAGGTTAGTTGCACAGTTAAGAAAAGTGCTCCCTAAAACAGAGTATCTGTCTTTGACTTCATGTCCAATTAACTGACAATCTCACTACGTCTCCCCTTTGAACTCAGAAAGATCAAGAGGAAGATCTGGAGACAGTCACCAGCACCTAAAAGTGTGGGATAAAATTAAGAAACTAGATAATGTGAGGAGATGGGAAGAAAGTCTAAGTGTGACACTATAGCAAAGTCAGGACCTGACCTGAGCAGCTGCTATTCGGTACTGTGTTTCAAATCCAGAAATTTCCAAGCTAGCACAGGAAGATTAAGAATTTATAGCCACAGGAGAGAGGAATGATTGGTAAGTAGTTTCTACTTTTGACTAATCTCCAGTCTCTAATTATTAGTGTAAGAGTAAGTACCTTTTCAGAGTAAGGAATGAAGCAAGAAATTGCTGGTGAAACTCAGCAGGTCAAGGAGCATCTGTGTGGAGATAGCAGAATCAGTGTTTTGAATCGGGTGACTTTCCATCAGAGAACACCAGATCAAAATGTTAATTCTGTTTTCTGCCCAAAAATGCTGCCAGGCCTGCTGTGTTTCATCAGCAATTTCTGGCTTTGTTTAAGATCTCCAGCATCCACAGATCCTGTTTCATTCTCAGAATAAGGAGTCACCTGTCAGAGATGAGGATTTTATTTTTCTCTTTCAGAGGGTGGGCAGTCCATGGAATTCTTTACACAGCAGGTGGTAGAGGATGGGTGGTTAAGTATATTCAAGGCTAACATAGAGAGATTTTTCTTCTCAGTAAGGGAATCAAGGATTTTGAAAACAATAAAGAAATGTGGACTTGAGGATTATTAGAAAGAAAATTAAAGACCATTATTAAGGAAGAAATAGCAGGACATTTAGATAGATTTAATGCAATGAAAAAGAGTCAACATGATTTTGTGAAAAAGAAATCATGTTTGAAACAATTGCTTGAGATTTTTGAGGTTATTACAATCACAGTTGATGCAGTGGAACTTGGAGATGATGTGAACTGCCAGAAGGCATTCAACAAGGTGCCACAGAAAAGGTTATTTCACAATTGAGAAGCCAGATGTGATCTATATGGACTTCAGTAAGGCGTTCGACAAGATTCCCCATGGGAGACTGATTAGCAAAGTTAGATCTCATGGAATACAGGGAGAACTAGCCATTTGGATACAGAACTGGATCAAAGGTAGAAGACAGAGGGTGGTGGTAGAGAGTTGTTTTTCAGACTGGAGGCCTGTGACCAGTGGAGTGCCACAAGGATCAGTGCTGGGCCCTCTACTTTTTGTCATTTACATAAATGATTTGGATACAAGCATAAGAGGTATAGTTAGTAAATTTGCAGATTACACCAAAATTGGAGATATAGTGGACAGCGAAGAGGGTTACCTCAGATTACAACAGGATCTGGACAAGATGGGCCAATAGGCTGAGAAGTGGCAGATGGAGTTTAATTCAGATAAATGTGAGGTGCTTCATTTGGGAAAGCAAATCTTAGCAAGACTTATACAGTTAATGGTAAGGTCCTAGGGACTGTTGCTGAACAAAGAGACCTTGGAGTACAGGTTCATAGCTCATTGAAAGTGGAGACGCAGATAGATAGGATAGTGAAGAAGGCGTTTTCCTTTATTGGTCAGAGTATTGAGTACAGGAGTTGGGAGGTCATGTTGTGGCTGTACAGGACATTGGTTAGGCCACTGTTGGAATATTGTGTGCAATTCTGGTCTCCTTCCTATCGGAAAGATGTTGTGAAACTTGGAAGGGTTCAGAAAAGATTTACAAGGATGTTGCCAGGGTTGAAGGATCTGAGCTACAGGGAGAGGCTGAACAGGACGGGGCTGTTTTCCCTGGAGCATCGGAAGCTGAGGGGTGACCTTACAGAGGTTTACAAAATTATGAGGGGCATGGATAGGATAAATAGACAAAGTCTTTTCTCTGGGCTCGGGGAGTTCATAACGAGAGGGCATAGGTTTAGGGTGAGAGGGGAAAAATATAAAAGAGACCTAAGGGGCAACGTTTTCATGCAGAGGGTGGTATGTGTATGGATTGAGTTGCCAGAGGATGTGGTGGAGGCTGGTACAATTGCAACATTTAAGAGGCATTTGGATGGGTATATGAATAGGAAGGGTTTGGAGGGATATGGGCTGGGTGCTGGCAGGTGGGACTAGATTGGGTTGGGATATCTGGTCGCATGGACGGGTTGGACCGAAGGGTCTGTTTCCATGCTGTACATCTCTATGACTCTATGACTCATGGTCTTGGGAGTAGCATATTAACATGGATAGCATGGATCGGTTAGCATACAGAAGATGGGTTTAGTGCATAAATACCTGTGTAAACCACAAAGATCTCAATTTTGAAGCTTAGTTAGGTTAAGGCATGGAAAGGATGACACAGATGGCGTCAGCTTTCCAGTATTAAGTAGGGCAAAATTAACCCAAATTACCACCTTTCATTGTTGGCCAAAAAATAATTCCTGCTGGAAGTTCACCTACCTGGAAAAATGAGAATTAAATTGGGCTTTGTTACTCAGCCTCCTCGAATTCCAGGAGCAGAAATTACTGTTTTATAAACTGTTGCATGGTTTGGAACTTTGGGGAAAAAAGGATCAAAACAATGGTACTTTTAAAAGGAGGGAGTCGGACAAAAGGCAGTGACCACATGGTCAGTGAGGGAGAGAGAGAAAGAAACCTACACTGCTAACTGACACAGCAGTGAATCTGCACAGTTATTGCCTTTGCTGTTTGAGTTCATGTATCTCTGGACACTGGAATGCATCTTGGAAAAATTAACAAACTATGAAATTCATAGCTGACCTTGGAGTAATCTGTGTGGGAGAGTTCAGCACGGAACTGATAAGTAAGTGTAATTTTGCTGTAAGTCAACAGTAGTGAGTAGAGTGGGTTCATTCTTGATTGTATATTTTATTGAGATCTGTCCCTTGATTAAATTTTTAAAATATAAAGTACTAACTTCGCCTGAAGCAGCATTTTTTACACCAATAAGACGGTGCTATTTCCTGGGTCTATAGATTGCGAAGGAACAATGATGGCCTTTAGTAGAGTGATAAACTCTTCCTGTTGGATGTGGGAGTTTAGGGAGCGTTTCCCTGTTACTGATGATTATGTCTGCAGGAAGTATGTTTGATTACGAATCCTATCAGATCATGTGGATCAGTTGGAGCAGCAATTAGAGGCAATGAAGAGCTTACAAGAGCAAGGGGATGTGATGGATGGCAGTTATAGGAAGGCAGAAAAAACACAGATACAGTCAGGTAGATGGGTTAACTCCAGGAAAGGTAGGAGGGGTAGGCAGGCAGTGCAGGAGTCTTCTGTGGCTGTTCCCATTTTAAACAAGTCTGCTGTTTTGGAAATGTAGGGATAATGAACTCTCAGGAGAATGCAGCACAAAAACAGACAATTTTTTTTTGTATCGAAACTGGCTCTAATGTAATGGGGGTATGTTGGGTTCCAAACAATCGATTGTGATAGAGGACTCTCCAGTCAGAGGCACAGACAGACACTTATGCAGCCAATAGCAAAATGCAGAATGGTGTGTTGCTTCCCTGGTGCCAGGATCAAGGATGTCTCAGAGGGGGTGCAAAATGTTCTTAAAGAGGAAAGGGACCAGCAGGAGGTCATTGAACACATTGGAACCAAGGACATAGGAATGGAAAAGGATGGGATTCGAAAGGGAGAATATAGAAAGTTAGACAGGAATTTAAAAAGGAGGCCCTCGACGGTAGTAATATCTGGACTATTCCCAGTGCTATGAGTTTGTGAGGGTGGGAATTGGAGGATAGAGCAGATGAGTGTGTGGCTGAGGAGCTGGTGCAGGGGCAAGGGTTCACATTTTCTGATCTTTGGAATCGCTTCTAAGTTAGAATTGACCTGTACAAGAAAGACAATTGCACCTGAATTGGCAGGGGTCTAATATACTGACAGGGAGATTTGATAGAGCTACTCGGGAAGATTTAAACTAGTAAGGTGGGTCCCAGGGAAATAGTGAGGGAAGAGATCAGTCTGAGATTGGTACAGTTAGGAAAAGGACCGAGTCAAACAGTCAGGGCAGGCAGGGACAAAGGAGAGAACAACTTAAGACTGATAAATTAAACTGCATTTACTTCAATGCAAGAGGCCTAACAGGGAAGGCAGCTGAACTCAGGGCATGGTTAGGAACATGGGACTGGGATATCATAGCAATTACAGAAAAGTGTCTTAGGGTTGGTCAGGACTAGCAGCTTAATGTTCCAGGATACAAATGCTATCGGAAGGTTGGAAAGGGGGACAAGAGAGGATGTTTTTGATAAGGGATAGCATTACAGCTGTACTTAGGGAGGATATTCCCAGAAATACACCCAGGGAAGTTATTTGGGTGGAACTGAAAAATAAGAAAGGGATGATCACCTTATTGGGATTGGATTAGAGATCCCCAATAGTCGGCGGGAAATTGAGAAACAAATTTTTCTCAAAATAAGGAGATTTCAGTTATTTGTAAGAATAATAAGGTGGTTATGGTAGGGGATTTTAACTTTCCAAACATAGATTGGGGCTGCCATAGTGTTAAAAATTTAAATGGAGAGGAATTTGTTAAGTGTGTACAATAAATTTTTCTGATTCAGTACGTAGATGTACCTACTAGAGAAGGTGCAAAACTTGACCTACTCTTGGGAAATAAGGCAGGGCAGGTGACTGTGGTGTCAGTAGGGGAGCACTTTGGGGCCAGTGACCATATTTCCATTAGTTTTAAAATAGTGATGGAAAAGGATAGACCAGATCTAAAAGGTGTTCTAAATTGGAGGAAGGCCAATTTTGACAGTATGAGGCAAAAACTTTCAAAAGCTGATTGGGGGCAGATGTTCACAGGTCAAGGGATGACTGGAAAATGAGAAGCCTTCAGAAATGAGATAACAAGAATCCAGAGACAGTATATTCCTGCTCGGGTGTAAGGAAAAGCTGGTGGGTGTAGGGAATGCTGGATGACGAGAGAAATTGGTGGTTTGTTTAAGACACAGAAGAAAGTGTATGTCAGGTATGGACAGGAGAGATTGAGGGAATCTTTAGAAGAGTATAAAGGATAAAATACTGTACTTAAGAGAGAACTCATGAGGGCAAAAAAAGGGGACATGAGATAGCTTTGGCAAATAGAGTTAAGGAGAATCCAAAGTTACTTTATAATACATAACGGACAAAAGGGTAACTCGGGAGAGAATAGGGCCCTTCAAAGATCAGCAAGGCAGCCGATGTGTGGAGCTGCAGGAGATGGGGAAGATATTAAATGAGTATTTTACATCTGTGGAGAAGGGCATGGAAGATATAGAATGTGGGGAAATAGTGACATCTTGAAAAATGTTCATATTACAGAGGAGGAGGTGCTGGATGACTTGAAATGCATAAAAGTGAATAAATCCCCAGGACCTGATCAGGTGTACCTGAAAACTCTGTGGGAAGTTAGGGAAATGATTGCTGGGCCCCTTGCTGAGATATTTGTATCATTGATAGTCACAGTTGAGGTGCCAGAAGACTGGAGGTTGGCTAATGTGGTGCCATTATGTAAGAAAGGTAGTAAGGACAAGCCAGGGAAATATAGACTAGTGAGCCTGACATCAGTAGTGGATGGAGGGAATCCTGAGGGGCAGAATTTACAGGTATTTGGAAAGGCAATGACTGATTAGAGATAGTCAGCATGGCTTTGTGCATGGGAAATCATGTCTCACAAACTTGACCAAGTTTTTTGAAGAAGTGACAAAGACGATTGATGAGGGCAGAGAGATCAATGCGATCGATATGGACTTCAGGCTGGAGGCCTGTGACCAGTGGTGTGTCACAAGGATCAGTGCTGGGTCCACTGCTTATCATCATTTACATAAATGATTTGGATGTGAACATAGGACGTATAGTAAGTAAGTTTGCAGATGATATCAAAATTGGAGGTACAGTGGACAGCGAAGAAGGTTGCTTCAGAGTACAACAGGACTTGATCAGATGGGCCAATGGGCTGAGGAGTGGCAGACGGAATTGCTGCATTTTGGAAAAGCAAATCTTAGCAGGACTTATGCACTTAATGGTAAGGTCCTGGGAAGTGTTGCTGAACAAATAGACCTTGGAGTACAGGTTCATAGCTCCTTGAAAGTAGAGTCACAGGTAGATAGGATAGTGAAGAAGGCATTTTGAATGCTTTCCTTTATTGGTCTGAACATTGAGAATAGGAGTTGGGAGGTCATGTTGCAGCTGTACAGGACATTGATTAGACTTGAAAGAGTTCAGAAAAGATTTGCAAGGCTGGAGGATTTGAGCTATAGGGAGAGGCTGAATAGGCTGGAGTTGTTTTCCCTAGCATGTTGGAGGCTGAGAGGTGACCTTATAGAGGTTTCAAAAATCATGCGGGGCATGGATAGGATAAATCGACAAGGTCTTTTTTTCCCTGGGGTGGGGGAGTCCATAACTAGAGGGCATAAGTTCAGGGTAAGATGGACCTTTTCACACAGAGGATGGTACGTGTATTGAATGAGCTGCCAGAGGAAGTGGTGGAGGCTGGTACAATTGCAACATTTAAAAGGCATTCGGATGGGTATTTGAATAGGAAGGGTATAGAGGGATATGGGCCAAGTGCTGGCAAATGGAGCTAGATTAGGTTCAGATAGCTGGTCGGCATGGATGAGTTGGACCAAAGGGTCTGTTTCTGTGCTGTACATCTCTGTGGCTCTATGACTTTATTCTGCGAAGAATTATTTTCACGATTTATGAACAAATAAAGGTGAGGTCCCATAGCCTTGAAACAGAGGCTGGTAAAGAATCAACACCTTCAGATTAGATTTGATTTCCTACAGTATAGGAAGAGAAAGAATAATATTGTTTAGTATATGAAAGAAAAAAAGTTTTAAATTCTACTGTAAATCCCTTGATTGCAATGAAGTTATGAAAAGACATGATATCTTTTAAAAAATACAAAATCAAAAGGACCTGCATGAGGAGTTCATGCATTCCAATTGAAAGATGTATGACATACCGTGAGCACTTTACACAATTGTAATAAATATCTGCACATGGATTGTTGTAATTCATTTTGAAATTTGTACTTAATGTCAGTATTTTTATGAGATTGCAATAAACAAGCTTTTATTGTTATTAAATTGCATTTCAGTGCATTGACTGAATTTTCAAAAGCCATAATGCTAATTATTCTAGGGTTGAAATATTTTAAAGCTTTTATTTGTTTTTAATGAAATTACCTTCTCTGGTTAAATCGTTCTATCTCTTCAATGTTCAATTTTCTCATTTTAAAGTCTCAATCCAACAGCTAGTGGCCCATGGAAAAGACAATGTGAACCCACAGCTAAGGAATCTAAGGGGGAGATGACAGCCTCATGGTATTATCACTGGACTGTTAATCTAGTGACCCAAGTAGTGTTCTGGGGACCAGGTTTTGAGTCCCACTGCAGCATATGTTGGAATTTGAACTCAATAAACAAAACAAAATCTGGAATTAAGAGTCTAATGATGACCATGAAGCTATTGTTGATTGTCAGGGAAACCCATCAGGTTCACTAATACCCTTTAGCGGAAGACAACTGCCATCTTACCTGATCTGGCCTAGATGTGACTCCAAACATCCAGGGTGACATTTAACTTTCCTCTGGGCAATTAGGGATGTCCTAGCCAGTGTCAGCCTCATTCTGTGAATGAATTAAAAGAAACATGGGGTTGGTACCACATGGAAAATGAATCCAAGTGGAATCAAGCCCCTTAACTTTGTTCATAGTGATGTGGAGTTGTCTACATATTTGTAGTTTCCAAGTGCTTATTATAATCATGTTAAATTTGATCACCTGGGGGGAGTTCAATGAATATGTGGAGCCAGAAATGCACAGAGTTACCTGCTGGGAGGAGAAATTCAACTCAAGCAGTTAATATAAATGTTGATACTGCCAACTTGCAGTAATCCCTGTACATACTGCTCTTAAACCATTCAGGGGATACACTCCATATGCTACTAAACCATGGCGATGAAAGAAACATTTGAGTTTCTATTTAGTGGATCAAAAGTGCATTCTGATTAGAAGTATGTACCTACCCTATAGTGACACATCTTGTTTTCGGAAGTCCTGATGCTATGACTGCAGTTGACTAGATCCATTCCGTGGAGAGTAGAATGTACTGTCTATGGGTGTTACTTGAATATAACTAACTGAACCCAACTGCACTTAATCAGTACAGATCATAGCATAACTTCATAGTAATTGCTTAAGTAGGACCAGCACACCTATTTGGCACTGGTTTGCAAGCTAATGAGAGTTGGATAGTCTTCCTCTCTGACTCCAACAATTTAAGTCTGTAGATGGTCAGTTCATCAACAGCACTTTGGAGCAAACGAGTGTTGACTCAGTTCCAACTTTCCATCATTGTCTTGGAAGCAACTTAGTTCTAAAGCGGGCCCACTTGCATCAACTCCAGAGAATTGTCAGTTGTTGTTTCACAGTGAATTGACAGGGGTGCATTTGATCTCTCACATATGGCATTTGCAATTTAACATATGATGCATCGAGCATCAAGCCATCCACATTGTATCCCATTGAATATTGGTTCTATGTGTTAGTGATGCCAAACTTCAACAGCAGCACATCTTTGCTCTCATGGATGTCTTGTTAGTTAAGCATTAGGTTTCAAATGCAGCCTTCAGGTCGTACTTGCATCAGCTGTCTTTTCAAGCTTCAAATTTTCCTCATTAGTTATACAACAGACATCTGTTTACAAAGTGGTGTAAAAGTCTGCACAGGACAGCCTGTGATGTTCTCAAAAATTAAGTTCATTGACACACATGACATTTTCTCAGCAGTAACTATTTAACTCAGACCCTGAAGCGAAGGATTTTTTTAAGAGAGATGAGCCTACCATCACTACAAATTCTTTCTTCAAGGCACTAAGCAACAGCTTTATGCAAGACAGAGTTCTCACCTCCTACAAATTTCTGATTTTGTTATAAATTTAGCAACTCATTTGATCCCATTCATCCCTATGTATCCAAAAGCCAGAACCTCAAAACAAAATGGTTGTTCACATTTTTATTTTCTGCATGAGTTAATTTTGACTGGACATACATGGATTTGTTCAATTATTCATTATCTCATTTCATTTCATACATTGTGACTTGCCTGATTATTGATTCATAATTACCTCTAATCAATGTAACACAGAAAGGTTCATTGCTTGTTGACAAGTAATACAGCAGTTTGGATTTTGGTTGCCAGTTACAAGTGTAGCCAATGTAGCGAACAGGGAAATGGAGAAGCAAATGTTTGAAGTACAGTACCTGGTCCCCACTACAGCAACTTACCAAAAAATCATAGGTCTCCCAGTCTGGAGACATCTTCTCACATTGCATCCCTGCCCTGCCTTGTATGAATCATGGCAGATTATTAATACTTGCTGCATGGCTACATTTCCCTCACTTAGCACAATGTCGCCAACAGTAGAAGACAAGTTCTTCAGAGAACAAGCATTGGGATCTCGTGTCTCGAACCAACAAACTTCATCTGTGAAAGGCAATTTATTACTTAAAGTCGGTTTTCTTTACTTTTGCAGTTTTAGTAAGTTTTTCAAGCATTTTCAATGTTTCTCTAACACGTTCTTCTAACTATATTTAAAGTATCTCTGAAGAAGGTGTTTTGCATGCTTGTCTTCATTGGTCAGAGAGTTGATTGCAGGAGTTGGGACGTCATGTGGTGGCTGTACCAGCATTGGTGAAGCTACTTTTAGAATATAATGTTCAATTCTGGTCACCCTGCTATAGGAATGATATTGTTAAACTAGAAAAAGTACAGAAAAGATTGACAAGGATATGGCCAGGACTGGTGGGTTTGAATTATAAGGAGAGGCTGGATAGGCAGTGGCTTCTTGTCTTGGAGCATCAGAGGCTGAGGAGTGACTATTTCCAGGTTTATAAAATTCTGAGGGGTATGGATAGGGTGAGTAGCCAAGATCTTTTCTCCAGGGTAGAGTAGTCCAAACGTAGAGGGTATAAGTTTAAGGTGAAAGGGGAAAGATTGAAAAGGGACCTAAGGGGCAACTTTTTCACACAGAGGATGATGCATATATGAAACGAGCTGCCGGAGAATGTGGTACAATTGCAACATTTAAAGGATATTTGGACAGGTACATGAATAGGAAAGTTTTAGTGGAATAAGGGCCAAATGTAAGCAAATGGGATTAGTTCAGTTTCGGAAACCTAGTGGGCATGGACGAGTTGGACTGAAAGGTTTGTTTCGATGCTATTTGACTCTATGATTCTATTATGTTTAATATTTTTGAACAATTTAGTTACAAACTGAGTTTCGGGTAACACTGGTTTCTCCCTTGAGTTCTCCCTGCTCAGAGAAAGAAGAAGAGAAGTGATCCCAGGCTGTATTGCAACATCTAACCCCTGGTACCCAGACCTCTCATCAGCTGATGCATGAAACCCTTCACTCTGATTCTTAGCATTGCTTCTAAGAGCTTTGCTTCCCTGGTGAAGCAATCACTGAGTTGTACCAGCTGTCAGATAATTGCAAGCACTGCTTATAAAGGAGACATTCAACTAACTAAGATTCGAAATAATTTCCAAGTGACTCCTACCTGCAGAGTATAATTTTGGCAATCTATGTAATTTGGTCATCTGGCTGATATGTCATTCTCTTCCACAATTTGTAGAACTGCCATTTGTAGATCATTCCAGTACTTCTTCAAGTAGCTGTTACACTATTTTATTCCAACTCGATGCACATGTATCTCTCCTTGTTGATAGAAACATTTTGCTGGTGACTTTCTTACTGGTCCTGATTATAATCCTGAGCCAGCATTGAGGGTGTACCCTTGATTGAAACTCTCTTATTATTTTTCACAGAGATGAAGCCAAGAGTACTTTAATTCCCAGCTCTTATTTAAGTCCACTGTTGGCTTTCCCCAACCTAACCACTCACCAACCCTGTTCCTGTCAGAATGGTGTCAGGAAGTGGTGAAAATTCATCTGCTGATATCAAATTTGTAGAGACCTGACTTAGCAATCCCTCTTGGTCTCATAATGGGAAAGGAGGAAGACAGATTCTAATGGTTAAAAGATGTAATCTGTTCAAACAATTATTAATGTCTATTAGACATTGATGCAGCTCATCTCCAACATGCACTGCAGTGACTAAGGTGTCTTTCAAAGTTGCAACTTTTCAACACTGAAAAGTATTGAGGACACCACCATCTGCATCTCCCATTCAATTGCACACTGTCCTGATTTGCAATTGGACCATCATGGCTTCACTGGTACTGGGTAAAATCCTGGAACTTGTTCCTTAAAAGCAGTGTGGTTGTCTCAATAGTATACAAAACATTGCTCACTGTGACCTCCAGGAAAATTCATTGGAATGTCCAACTCAACCCATTAAAGTTCACCATGTCATTAGCATCTGATATTCAGAGGTGATTAATAACTTTGCTATGTTTTATGACATATCATTACCACCACATTCAATTTTGCAGATCAAAATTGTTTCTAGGTTGGGTAAGTAACCTATGCAATATCAGCAGCCCTTCTGCCTAGTTTATGCCCAGAGGGTAGGGCTAAATTTGTCCACAATTTAAAGCCACTATATTTCCTTGATGCTTACTCATCTACCTCCCTTTCCCACAAACACTGCCGAAACCTTAACCAACTTTATATTGTATTTAGTAGATCTCTATGGCCCCCAGGTATTTCTGACATAGTGGAAGATGATAGAACCTGATTTGAATAATATTTGAATTTTAGAAGTCTAATGTTGACTGGGAAATCAATATTGTTTTGTCCTCAAAACACATCTGATTCACTAATGATCATTAGAATAGGAAATCTGCTGTCATTGCCTGGTTTGGCCTCCATGTAAATTCACGGCAATATGGTTGATTCTTAACTACACTCTGAAATGGTCTAGCAAACCAGTTATTTGCTTCAGAGTCTCAAAAAGGCAATGAAATCAATGGATAACCACCCTCATTGAACTGGAAACAAAAAACAACAATGGAAAAACAAAAGCCCTGTTGACCTATAAAGTCCTCCTTACTAAATGGGGCTCATGTCAAACATGGGAATGCTGTATCACAGACTAGTCAAAACACAGCACAGTGTAGTCATGCTCACAGAATCAAGGGTGACCTTATAGACGTTTATAAAATCACAAGGGGCATAGTCAGGGTAAATAGACAAGGTCTTTTCCCCAGGCTGGGGGAATCCAAAACTAGGGAGCTTGGGTTTAGATCAGAAGGAAAAGATTTAAAAGGGATCAAAGGAGCAACATTTTCATGCAGAGGGTGGTGCGTGTGGAACGAGAGAAAGTGGTGGAGGCTGGTACTATTACAACATTTAAAAGATGAATTTATGAATAAGAAGGGTTCAGAGGGAGATGGACCAAATGCTGGCAAATGAGATTACATTTATCTGGTTGACAAGGAAAAGTTGGACCAAAGAGTCTGTTTCCATGCTAGGCATTCTCTATGCTTTACAGACAATCCATCCCTGGAAATGTCCTGTCCCACTAAGAGGACAAACCCAGCAGAGGTGGTAACAAAGTAGGATACAGTCAGGAGGGTGTTGCCCTGGACATCAAGGTCACCTTTGACTAAGTGTGGCATCAAGGAGCCCTTGCAAAACTAGAGTCAATGAGAATCAGGTGGAAAATTGTCTCCTGGTAGGAGTCACACCTGGCACAAAGGAAAGTGGTTGTGGCTGTTGGAAGTCACTCAGCTCCAGGACACCTCTGCACGAGTTCCTCAAGATAGTGTCCAAAGTCACACATCCAACCAGCCCCAACTGCTCCTTAGAAGGTCAAAGGTGAGGATACCCATTGATAAATGCGCAATATTCTGCGACTTTCACAATACTTCAGATATCAAAGTGGTCCATGACCAAATGCAGCAAAACTTGTACCATATCTAAGTTTGGGCTAACAACTGGCAAATAAAATTCTTGCCACACAAGTGCCAGGCAATAACTATCTCAAACAAGAGAGAATCTAACCAACAACCTTTGGCATTCATTACCATCATTATTGTTGAATCCTCAACTACCAACATCCTCTGGGTTACCATTGACCAGTAACTGAACTGGACTAGCCATATAAATACAATGGCTACAAGGGTAGTTCAGAGGTGAGGAATCCTGCAGTGTCTAGTTCACCTGACTGTCCATTATCCACAGTGCACAAGTCAGAAATATGTTGAAATACTTGCCACTTGCTTGGATGAGTGCAGCTCCAACACTTAAGAAGTTCAATGCCATCCAAGACAAAACAACCTGTTTGTTAGATACCACATAACTTCCACCATTGATGCTCAGTTAAAGCAATTTGTACTCTCTTCACAATACACTGCAAGAGTTCACAAAGATTCCTTAGATAATATTTTCAAAACTCATAACAACGAAGAAGGTTACCTCAGATTACAACGGATCTTGATCAGATGGGCCAATGGGTTGAGAAGTAGCAGATGGAGTTTAATTTAGATAAATGTAAGGTGCTACATTTTGGGAAAGCAAATCTTAGCAGAACTTATACACTTAATGGTAAGGTCTCAGGAATGTTGCTGAACAAAGAGACCATGGAGTGCAGGTTCATAGCTCCTTGAAAGTGGAGTCACAGGTAGATAGGACAGTGAAGAAGACATTTGGTATGCTTTCCTTTATTGGTCAGAATATTGAGTACAGGAGTTGGGAGGGCATGTTGCTGCTGTACAGATATTGGTTAAGCACTGTTGGAATATTGTGTGCAATTCTGGTCTCCTTCCTATTGGAAAGATGTTGTGAAACTTGAAAGGGTTTAGAAAAGATTTACAAGGATGTTGCCAGGCTTGGATGATTTGAGCTGTAGGGAGAGGCTGAACAGGCTGGGGCTGTTTTCCCTGGAACGTTGGAGGCTGAGGGGTGACCTTATAGAGGTTTATAAAATCATGAGGATAAATAGACACTGTCTTTTCCTGGGATGGGGGAGTTCAGACCTAGAGGGCATAGGTTTAGGTTGAGAGGGGAAAAGATATAAAAGAGACCTAAGCGGCCACTTTTTCATGCAGAGGGTGGTACATGTATGGAATGAGCTGCCAGAGGAAGTGGTGGAGGCTGGTACAATTGCAACATTTAAAAGGCACCTGGATGAGTGTATGAATAGGAAAGGTTTGGAGGGATATGGGCCAGGTGCTGGCAGGTGGGACTAGATTGGGTTGGGATATCGGATCAGCATGGATGAGTTGGATTGATGGGTCTGTTTCCGTGCTGTACGTCTCCACGGTTCTATGACTCTATAACTGCTATCATCTAGAAGGACAAGAGTTGCAAATACGCGGTTTCCCCATCACTTCCAAGTTCTCCTGAAAGCCACTACCACTTTGTCTTGGAAATACATTGCTGTTTTTTTCAATGTTGTTAGGTTAAAAGCCTGGAACTCCCTCCCTAACAGCATTGTGGGTCTATCTACAGCAAATAGACTGCAATGGCAGCTCACTTCTCCAGTGCAAATAGAGATGGGTAATAAATGCTAGTCCAGCCACTAGTGTCAACACTTATGTATTATGAAGGTATATTCCAAGGTGTATCACTGATGATTTGTAACAGTAGATTTATGGCTTTCATATCTTTGGTTGAAGGCTTTATTTTCATTGAGAAGGTAGAAAGTACTATGTACCATGTGAAATGCAACCAAGATTTCAGCCTTAGAGCTTTCCCATTTCGACTGGTAGAAGATGCAGGCAAAACACATTTCGATGTGTGGTTTCCATAGCTACTTTTTTTTTCCCAGGGTTAATTCCTCAGCAGCATCAGCTTGAGGCAAGGTTGAGCTCCCACTCCAACAATCTGCTGCAAGCACATTGGAAACTTTTACTTCCAATATTGATCGAAATACTGATTATCAACCTGCACAGAGTTGAAGATTGCGGCATTGGAAAAGCACAGCCGGTCAGGCAGCATCCGAGGAGCAGGAGAATCGACGTTTTGGGCATAAGCCTTCTGCCCAAAACATCGATTCTCCTGCTCCTCAGTTGCTGCCTGACCTGCTGTGCTTTTCCAGCACCACACTTTTTGACTCTGATCTCGAGCATCTACTGTCCTCACTTTGTCCTATCAACCTGCACAGCCACATCATGAGCACACATTTGATAGCAATCAATTTCTAGACTGGGATTCAAAGCTGGAGCTTTTGGTTCTGAGACAGAGCCAATACCACTGTTCCACAAGACTCTTGGCCTAGGGGTCAGAAGTGGATGTGGTGACATTTTCTTTCACTGTGCTCAGTAATGTCCATCATTTACCTCTTCAAACCCTATAGCAGAGTCCTTTATCCTGGATTACAATTGAGGGCATTTTAAAATTGTGAGCTTGGTGCCCTGAAAAGTATGAATCCAAGCAATTACAACTATATTCTAGGTTTGTAAGGCTTTCAGTTATGAATTAGGAGAAAGTGAGCACTGCAGGTGAGAAAGATCAGAGTCAAAGAGCATGGTGCTGGAAAAGCACAATCAGTCAGGCAGCAACCGAGGAGCAAGAGAGTCGACATTTCGGGCTTAAGCTCTTCATCAGGAATGAAGGGGTGGCCCAAAGAGTTGAGAGATAAATGGGAGGGGGCTGGGGTTGGGGTTAGGTAGCTGAGAGTGCGATAGGCAGATGAAGGTGGGGGTGAAGTTGATAGGTCAGAGAGGAGGGTAGAATGGATAGGTGGGAAGGAAGATGGACAGGTAGGACAGTTCAAGAGTGAAATGCTGAGTCGGAGGGTTGGATCTGGGATAAGGTGAGGGGAGGGAAAATGGGAAAGCTGGTGAAATCCACATTGATCCCGTGTAGTTGGAGGGTCCCAAGGCAGAAGATGAGGCGTTCTTCCTCCAGACGTCGTGTGGCTAGAGTTTGGCGGTGACAGAGGCCCAGAACTTGCATGTCCTTGGGGGAGGGGGAGGGAGAGTTGAAGTTTTCGGTCACAGAGCTGTGGGGTTGGTTCGTGTGTGTGTCCCAGAGATGTTCAGTTATGGATGTTTAACTCTTTCAGCCTACAGAATTGTTCTGACCCTTTTAATTGCAGCAACAATAAATTTTCCTTGTACTCTTCTCCCCCAATCAGGTTATCTTTGGAGGATACAAAAGCCTCCAGAGGCCTGAACGTGTTGCAGCAATTCAAAGAAGTTGCTGTGAGTTGTACTTATTAAGACAGGTGGAGCTTAATAACTTGTCTAGAATTTACCTTTAGGAGGGTCTTCATGTTGCTTAGAACAATGTGCACATTGCACACCTTGGGTTGTAGATGCAGTTGAAATTGACATGCAGTACTTCACATGTGTGTGTACATATATGAGTACAGGTACATGCAAAATATTCTGCTCACTGCTTCAACACCACATATTATAAATTACAGAAAGGAAATAACAAAGTGAGAATCTTCCATCGATTTATAGCAGTTGTCTACAGTAACTCACACAATTGCATCATAAGCATTCCTCTACCCATTTAATTGCTCCATGTGAAGATGAACGTGTCGAGGAAACAAGTTCAAAGAGGTTAGACCTTTTTATTCTATTCAGGAGAGTCCAGTCCTTGATGATTTCTTTTATAAAAAGGTATTGATTTTGAATACATCTTCATTACTTCCAAATGGAGTACAGAAGCAGTGAACTGGGCTTCAGTTTCGTTACTGAGCCTTATATAGGATGGATATTGTTGGACTTCTCTGTTTTAATAATAAATAGACTTTTGACCTCGGTTCCAATTTTTTTTCTAGGTTTACAGGGAATGCTAATTAAAAACATTGTAATGTAAAAGATGTGCATTTTTGGTAATATATATGAAACACTTCAGTGAGTTCAGTAAATAAAATAGAAAATGGCATAAGTGCAACAGAAACCTGATGAGTATCTGTCCCAACAAGATACACCATAGTTTTAGGAGTAACCCTTTCAATATTCATAATCTTTTTATCCTGTTTGTATTAATTCATTAGAAGTTTAATTTTAGAATTCTATAGGTTTGCTGTAGAATTGACATCCTCCAAAAGCTGGAGCACATCAACATTTTTATTTCCTGATGATCCAGAAATTATTTTTAACACTAGAAATGATCAAATGCATTAATTTGGAATTGATGTAGTTCAATCTCCAACAATTGTTGAATAAACTAAAGTGTTGCCTCCTTACACTCCACCAAAATCCTGAAGCAGTTAATGTACCAGACTTTATTTTTCATTTGAGCATTTATGCTCCTTGTGTACAAAGATGTGCACCACATACATTAGACTATTTCTGCCACTCAATGCCCTGTGAATGCATCAACCACTCCTAGGTCTGCCAGAAGTATACATCAGATGCAAAGAAGAGTGGCAGTGACAATGCCTAGTTTTCAAACTCACAACAGCACCCTTCTGCCACAGTGTGCATGGTCCATTCTTCACATCATCTGTCCTTATGGCCTCTCTGAGTGAAGTTGCTGAATTAGCACTTTAAGTTGAATTCCAACCTAATTATAATAGTGTGAAAATAAATAATTGGCAAAATTCTGCAATGTCATTCTGATTGTGGAAGCTGGATGCTATTTTTGTAGCAATTCCTTGCTTGGTTTGCCTTTTGGATCATAACAGAGTGAGGGGTAGAAAAATGTCTGGCATTTCATCTCTGCCAAAGGCTGCTCACTAACACTAGACTATCCTTGTAGCATCATCTTACAAGCCATCTGATTTGTGTCAAGGCATTCGAGCCAAATTATGAATATTAATTATTTAGGCACATGCTTTACTGCATTATTTTTTATGTTATTCTTTCAAAACTAATGAATGCCCATTCTCAAGCTAAATGCCATGGAGGAGCTGAGTGCAATAGATTTCATTGAAAAGAAAAATCTTTTGTTTTGTTTTACAAATTTTGATGGTACCAAAGGTATAACATTTCAGGCTGCTGAAAGCTTTGTTCTCAGTCTAGAATCCTAAATGAGACTCATCAACTCAGTTATCCTTTCATGTGATTTCCTTGAACTGCCTGAATAATGTAAGCATTACATAAAAATAGTAGGGTATGCAGGAAGACAGACAAAATTGTTTGCTTTGAATGCCTCAGAATAACGTTCAAGTTGCAGCTCGGCTTTCTGAAACTTCTTGAAACCATTTGCTGATGATGTTATCGAGGCAATTGGAGGAATGTTTTCAATATTTGTTTTAGTGTTTCTGCTCCTATGAGTTATTTCTTGTAGATGCAGATAATGACATTATAAATCTTACTCTCAGGCAATTACTAAATGCTGGCACAGCCTATTCCCCACTGGGTGATAGTTTCAGCCTGTCTACATATTACAGCTACACTTGCCTTGGTCATTAAGAACTAATCTTGGATTTATGGCAAGTCCTTAAAGTTCACAGCACTTTAATAATAAAAAGCAAAGAAGGAATAGTGGGCAGGTGGTTACAATAAGATGTAACAATGAGCATCATTCTTAGTTCCAGCGGGACTGACTGTAATATGTTTAGAAAATTGTTGCACATGAATCTAAAGACCCATTTACAAAGACATCACAAGTAAATTTGGATTGACTTTAGCCAAATTATCTGACTTTAGTTCAGATGCTTCTGCTGTTTCTTTGGGATGTGGGCTAACCCATGGGATGATGGAATCTAATTTAACAGGATGACAAATGTACTGAATGCCTGCATTACTATAACCTACTCGGTGCACCTAAGCAGAGTGCATTTTGGGATATGCCAGCTCTTTTCTTTTTGCAGCTGTTTGCCCATGTGCACAGGCAGATCCAGAAATAACAGAAGCAATACCCCATTAAGGCATTTCTTGTAAAGTACATTTAATTCAGCCTGAATCCAAATTAGCCTGGACTGCATCATTTAGATACTGCAGTTTAACATAAATGATTCATTTTAATTTATTCTAAATAGAATCTGTCTCTGTAAATGATGCTGAAAGGAATGCTCTGAGCATGCCATCCAAAGGATGTGTGTCAGCAGATATTGATGCACAAAGATTAAGAATGCACACAAGGAGAACAGAACTGCAAATTGCTTGATACCAGTGTTAAAAGTTATTTGCCTGGAGAATCTTCTTTGATAGATGCATGGCATAATTTTTTAAATGATTACGAATCAGACTTCTGTTCTGTCTATCCCTTGCCAGTAACACTAAACAATTTGTTACGAAATAGATTTGGATGTTGGCGATCTTCCTGTTAACTTAATGCTGACTGACACCCAAACATCTTCAAGTACATTGAGTGAGAAATTAGGAACAAAACATTTACTGCTTGGATCCACTCTCAGAGTACAGGTATTGATGTTCAATTCTGCTTGTCCTTGTGTTTAAAAACCTACCAAAAGTCAACGTGATTTTCTTTCCGTTTCGTGTCATCCAATCATTAAGATAAAATAATGAACTCACAATAATATAGCGTGTTTGATGACTATCACATTCATAGTCAACAAAATAGATTTGAAGTACTTCTTATTTGTTCATGAGAAGTGGCCATTTTTGACAATGTTAAATAAGAACAAACATTTTGCTGTTCTCCTGGTAAAATTCACTATTAGTAACTTCTAAAATATATTTTTTAAAGAAATTGTACATTCACAGGTCACTAACGATTTGATTATTTGTTATTCTTTAGGTATAAATCTTGAATGGACTTAAAATTTATTATTGGAGTTGTGGCAATGTCTTCATTTCTCCACTTTCTTGATTAATACTATAATGATGCTAGGAGACTCAGGCTCATGAGATCCACAAATGACATGTTCTTCATTGAGATGACATCATGTAATCTACAATGACGTTCACGTTGAGTTTATCTGTTGTTTGGGAAGAATATGTTCATAGAAACTGACATGTAATTTAGTATCAATAATTCATTGCTTGTCAACAAGAATTTACTGTTTGAAAACTGGTCGCAGAGGAAATCAAAGCATACAACAGAATTAAGAAAGCTTTTATAAACTTTAAAATCATTGCAGATTAATGTCAATGCCCACAAGTGGGTGAAGCATGTTCAGGTGGAGGGATAAATGACTAAAAATCTGAAACAGGGACAAAGTCTGCTCAAGCCTGCATCCTCCCGGTTTTAACAGAAGCTGCATGAGAGCCAGGGGGGGTCTAAGCCCTTGCTTTTCCTGATGCAGATTAATGATCTGGATCTTAGTGTGCACAGGAAAGTTGCAACATTTGCAAAACTTGGAAGAATTGTAAATAATGAGGAGGACAGAGTAGAACTTCAAAAAACAATTGAAATGTTCCTGAAGTGACGGATAGGTAGCAGATGAATGTTACTGCAGAGATGTGTGAAGCACTTTGGTAAGAAGAATATTGAAAAGCAATATAAAATTGGGGGCACAATTCTATAGGATGTGCAGGAACAGTGTATATGTGCGCAGATCAGTGAAGGTGGCAGGACTGGTGCAGAAAGTATTTAATAATAAAGCACATTGCGTTCATGACTTTATTAATAGGGCATAGAGTGCATGAGCAAGGAGATGATGCTGAACTTGTATAAGACACTTGTGCGACCTCAGCTGGAATGTTACGTACCACTGTGGGCACCTTTACCGTGTAGAAAGGGCAGTAGTCATTTGCAAGAATGGTTCTAGAATGAGAAAATTCAGATATGAGAATTGATTGAAGGAGTTGCGACTTTCTCCTTGCAGAAAAGACAGCTGAGAGGAGATTTGATAGAGGTTTTCAAAATCATGAGCAGGCTGCACAGAGTAGATCAGGAGAAACTGCTCCCACTCATCAAAGAGAAAAAGAAAACGAATCAAGAGTGATATGAGATTTTAGGATATAAAATGCATTATCTGGAAATGTAGTGGAGATGGGTTCAACTGAGGCATTGGACACTGAAGAATAATTTTTAGATTAGATTAGATTCCCTACAGTGTGGAAACAGGCCCTTCAGCCCAACCAGTCCACACCGCCCCTCTGAAGATTAACCCACCCAGACCCATTTCACTCTGACTAATGCACCTAACACTATGGGCAATTTAGCATGGCTAATTGACCGACCTGCACATTTTTGGACTGTGAAGGGATGCGGAGCATCCAGAGGAATCCCACACCGACACGGGAAAATGTGCAAACTCCACACAGACAGTCACCCAAGACTGGAATTGAACCTGGGACCCTGGTGCTGTGAGGTAGCAGTGTTAACCACTGAGCCACCGTGCCGCCCACATTTGAATACAAGTGATGGAGAACAGGGAAGGTGATCAACACTAGGTAATAGAACTGGTGCTAGTACAGTGGGCTGATTGGCCTCCTTCTGTATTATAACAATTCTGTGAAATCCATTCTCAGAAGGCAGATAGTGATTCAATTTGTTGCTCAAAAAGAGTTTGCTTGCCTTAATTTTAACAGTTATTTTGTTGTGGGGTTCTCTGACCTTGGAAAATCCAGCAACTAAGAGGGTGAAAAGGGTTAATCTCTGAGGCAAGTTCCTTTTCTGCAAACATTTGTGAGTCAGAAAGAGGAAACTTGTTTTCTCCAGACCAAGCAAGTAACCCAGTGCAGCAGCCCACACACCACGATCTGTCTGCTCACCTACATTAAGATGGTTTCCCATGTCACCATCTCTTGCCCTCATCCACTATCTTTCTTGCTCCATGGCATTTGCTCTCTTCAGCCATAATTGAACCTCACATGATCATACCCTCCTCTTCCGTGATATCCCACACCAACCCTGCCTGCTCTCTGCTTTGCTAACTGTCAATGCGGCAGGTTGTCCTGCCAGGCAGGCAGTCTGTTTGTCAATTCTACTGACTATATCAAGGAAAGCTAATGAAAAAAAATTGTCAGAGAGATTCCTGTAATTCAAAACTGCAAGATAGTTGGAAAATCTGTACTCCTGGGATTCCTGTTCCTATATTAACCAGCTTCCTCATGGAATGTGCATTGGAAGTAAGTTGGAGTGCGACACAGGTAATTTTCCATGTGGCATTAATCTTAGTGGTATGGTATATTTCAGTAAAGTATAGGAGAACATCAGGGGAAAAAAGAGACAATATAGTTAATGTTACTCAATTTGTCAATCCCTCCAAAAAATGAGTAAAACAGTCCTTAAAAAAATGGGGCACAAAGAAAATACACTGGGACAATTTTACTGTGAAGCAGAACATGGATTTAAATGTGGATAATGGAAGAGGGCTAAATGTGAACAGAATTCATTTGTTCCTGGGATCCAAATCCAATATTTTTAACTCAAGGTGCATTCATATTATTTTATATGACTCCCTCTGGAGAGGAAGGTATCAATTTAAATCACCATTTAAATGTTAATCGCTTTGTTCGCATAGTATTTCAACTGACATTCGAATTTAACGATGCATGCATGGGTTTCTGGACTTTTCTGGATCACCAGTGGAAACCAAGCAAGAGCACACTGGTAATTCATAAAATTCATTAAAAGTCAGACAAATACTGCTGTAACTGCATAGCAATCTCAGCTGCTGCCTTACCTACCACTGAGAAAAGGATTGTTCACTGTACTTGTGGTTAGAGGATCATTTCTCCAATTCCAGATTGACTGGGAGTCTACCAGTTTCACATCAATCTCCTGGCAGCTATTAAAAGCAATTTGGGAAATTTTAAAAAGAAGATTCTGTGATTCTGTAACTTGTATGGAAGGTCAGAGCACCCAGCCGTTGTCCATTCATTATTAGTGATGATTGTGATTGCAACGGATGCACAGGTCCAGTACAATGGTGTAAAATGACGTAACTCAGCATGCCTAATACACTGACAAACCTCACTGAACTGTTCTTTTTGCCCCCACCACCACTGCCTGAGCCTCAACTTTAAAAGGGGACAGAGGCTAGAGAGAACAGGAAATGAAAGGAGAAAGTAATTAAGCAAAGGGCAATGGCTGAGAATCCTAAGCCTCAAGGTTGTCATTATTGGTAATTATTCACTCACAAGTGACTTCATGACCCAATGTAAGAGCAAGCTCTGCTGACTACTTTACTGCTGGACTAGAAAATGGCCTTGATTAAAAAGAGTTAAAACCCTAGAAATGGATAATGTTTAGCTAAAGTTGACAACCTACATTAAAGAGCAAGATCTACAAGCAGACGCCCACCTTCTTTGGTTTCTCGAGAGAAGAAAGTTTCCTCAGGCTGACATTGTCACATCAGGTAGTAGCTAAGGAAAAGCAGCTACTTCAGTGTAAAGAGCAGACATTTCTGGTTAAACTTTCAGACCAGACATTTCTGGTTAAAAATCTGAAGAGATTATTTGAAGCTGAGAAAATTTAAGCTAGTTGTAGGAAGGCTTCAGGAAGGGGTTGCCAGATTCTCGAGATGGGCCGCTTTGGCCACAGTTAAATAAAGTCTTATAGATCTGAAATAGAAGGGAAATTTCTCTAATGTAATTCCGAGAAGGAAGGTTAATTTCGGGATCGTGCTTTACTGTGTGTTTTAAAAACTTTAAATTAGTATGATATTCGAATATTTTTATTTATTCAATTTTTTGTCTAATAAACTTTTCTTTTATGATTAAACCCAAACATGCAGCATCGCCTGTTTGTGTTTCAGTGAAAGACCTCCTCATTAAAACAAAATATAATCTATCAAGCCAGCGTGCGGAGTCAGGCGAGATAAGGATGGCAGAATTTGCTCCCTAAAGGGTATTAGTGAATGCAGAAGGAATTTTTTAAGACTATCAATGGTTCTTTCATGGTCAACAGTAACAAAACTAGTTTTATTCTAAGTTTTATAAATTTAAATTCCACCACAGTATTAACCTGCTTCTCTTGATCATTACTGAGCTGAAAATGTGTTGCTGGAAAAGCGCAGCAGGTCAGGCAGCATCCAGGGAACAGGAGAATCGACGTTTCGGGCATAAGCCCTTCTTCAGGAATGAGGAAAGTTTGTCCACCTTGATCATTAACCTGATGTTCTCCTCTCTCCACGAGGGGAGGCTTAACAATGCTCCCTCTGATTTCTGTTAGCCAGGAACAATTTAACTTAATGCCTTGAACGATTCCTTAAGTAGAAACAGAACATGTTGAAAAGAGTAATCAAGTAAGGCAGAATCCACAGAGAGAGAAACCAAGTTAATGGTTCATGTCAATGACCTTTCATCAGAGTCTTCATCATCTAAATTTTTACAGGGCTGAGGAAGAACTTCTTCTCTCAAAGGCTGGGAAATCTGTAGAATTTTTTATGGCAGAGATATGTAGAAATTGTATAATTAAATATATTCAAGGTTGAGATAGACAGATTATTAGTCAGTTAGGGAATCAAAGGTTATGTGGAAAAGGCAAGAAACTGGGGTGGAGGATTGTCAGATAAATCATGATTTCAATGATCAACACAGCAGACTGGGTATGTTGAATAGCATACTTCTGCCCCTACACCCTATGGTCTTGACTAATGCTTCCTTTCATATACATCCAGGCTGCTACTTGTATTCATAGATTGCCTTTGCATTCACCTCACACTATGGCACTTTACCTTTTTCAAAACAGAATCATAGAATCACTCCAGTGTGTACACAGGCCACTCAGCCCATCCGGTCCACACTGACCCTCCGTCCCACCAAACCCATCCTATCCATGTAACCCTACATTTCCCATGGCTAATCCACCTAAACTGCAGACTTGGACACAATGGGTAATTAAGCATGGTCAATCCAGTTAAATTGTTCATCTGTGAACTGTGGAAGAAAACCAGAGCACCTGGAGGAAACCTATGCAGGCATGGGGAGAATGTACAAACTCCACGCAGACACAGTCAACCAAGAGTAGAATATTTTCATCCTGCAATATTTTCTTGAGAAGTCCCTAGGCCTGAATTTTAGCATAGACAGAATGGTTCCCATCTGCACAAAATTGTCACTGGAGTCCTGAATCTGGGAATCCTGCCTTAAATCCATCTTCCACCGTTTTTACAGGAAAGATATTGTCTGGGTTTAATTGTACATGTCTGTCCCTCAGAGACAGCTGCCATGCTTATTTTAGTGCTTGTTTTAGTGAAGTAGATGTCTAAATGTACAGAGTTAAAAATCACACAACCCCAGATTATAATCCAACAGGTTTATTTGGAAGCACTAGCTTTTGGAGCACTGCTCCTTCGTCATCAAGAGTGCTGTTCCTCTTCATCAACCACCTGATGAAGGAGCAGTGCTCCAAAAACTAGTACTTCCAATTAAACCTGTTGGACTATAACCTGGTGTTGTGTGATTTTTAACTTTGTACAACCCTGTCCAACACTGGCTCCTCCACATCATAAATGTACAGATTGAACCTTGTAGGAACAGGTCTGGATCCTATGGTTGTGCTTGTAAAGTCAGGCTACTCTTCCACAGAAGAGATATATCCCAGAGGATATAGTCCAAGGGGAAATTTGGGAGATGCCCTTTGGGAGAGATCAGGTATTCTTGGGATTATTAAAATAATACATGACTATGCATAAGATGAGCATAAGAGGTATAGTTAGTAAGTTTGCAGATGACACCAAAATCGCAGATGTGATCGACAGCGAAGAAAGTTACCTCAGATTACAATGGGATCTTGATCAGATGGGCCAATGAGAATTGGCAGATGGAATTTAATTTAGATAAATGCGAGGTGCGGCATTTTGGGAAAGCAAATCTTAGCAGGACTTATATTTAATGGTAAGGTCCTAGGGAGTACTGCTGAGCAAAGAGACCTTGGAGTGCAGGTTCATAGTTCCTTGGAAATAGAGTCGTAGGTACAGAGGATAATGAAGAAGGCATTTGGTATGCTTTCCTTTACTGGTCAGAGTATTGAGTACAGGAGTTGGGAGATCATGTTGCAGCTGTACAGGACATTTGGTTCCGCCCCTTTTGGAATATTGCGTGCAATTGTGGTCTCTTTCGTATCAGAAGTATGTTGTGAAACTTGAAAGGGTTCAGAAAAGATTTACAAGGATGTTGCCAGCGTTGGAGGGTTTGAGCTATAGGGAGAGATTGAATAGGCTGGGGCTGTTTTCCCTGGAACATCGGAGGCTAAGGGGTGACTTTATAGAGGTTTATACAATCATGAGGGGCATGGCTAGGATAAATACACAAAGTCTCTTCCTTGGAGTGGGGGAGTCCTGAACTAGAGGGCATAGGTTTAGGGTGAGAGGGGAAAGATTTAAAAGCGACCTAAGAGGCAACGTTTTCATGCAGAGGGTGGTACGTGTATGGAATGAGCTGCCAGAGGAAGTGTTGGAGGCTAGTACAATTGTAACATTTACAAGGCATCTGAATAGGAAGGGTTTGGAGGGATATGGGGCAGATGCTGGTAGATTGGACAAGATTGGGTTGAAATTTCTGGTCAGCATGGATGAGTTGGAGTGAAGGGTTTGTTTCCGTGCTGTACATCTCTATGACTCTATGTACATAAAACTATTTAAATTGTCGATAAACCATCAATGTTGTCAAAGGACAGTTAAGATATAAAAGAACTGTGAAAAATAAATTTACCACTACTTTTAAAGCTGAATGGGGTATTTAGCTCTACCAGCTTTCATTTAATAGATTTTAAAAAATCAGTAATTTCTATTTTACTCTGTTGACATAATCCTGAGGATTATATATTTTTAGATTTGTGTTGGTGACAGATTTTACCACAGTGGGGTATCTGCTAACTAAACAGAGTGATTGACAACATCAAATGGCAATAAAATCAAAATAATTCTTTATTTTAGAGGTTAGTGAAATGTTTATGTTCAGCACAACATGGCGGGCCAAGGGACATGTTCCTGTGTTGTACTGTTCTATTTTATCTGTTTGTTTACATCAGGGAAGAAATAAATACTTTAATGAAATGCTTATTTTCATGAGAGAAGGGATTAAGAACTTGAGTAAAATATTTGATGTTCTAAGAGATTAGTAGAAGCAATTTCCATATGTGTTTCCGAAATAAAACCATCTGTTTTATTTAGAGATATCATCAATAGGCACATAACTTCAATTTATTTCAACATAGCTCCTGAGGTCTGTCCATGGTTTATAGTAGGTTAATTCACATGGAGGAAGAAGGGGAATGGAAGGTGCATAGCAGGTTTGGGTTGGCATTAGTTGGAATTAAGTTAGCGTAGGGACTATAATACACCACAAGGATGAGTAGAGATCATAGGGGGGCATAGGCAGAATGAGGGCTCATGGGGGAAGGGTTGAGATGTGAGGAGGCTATGAGCGGCCATGTGTTCAGTAGAGGGGCTAAGATTGTCATGGAAGGGATACATGAAGTGTGTGGGGTCATTGAAGGCTGAGATCTGGAGGGCTTATTTAAATTCATTTTTTTTTAAACTTTTTTTTTAATAACAGCGCAATGCCAGTGCTCCGAATTCAGCCTTATGGGCAGCAAGTCTCTGCACCCAGTAACCTTTACACTCGTTCCAGGGTAAGATGGCAACCAAGGACAGTAATCTGACATTCTATAGCACATTGTCAAAAGTCAGGTTTGCAGAAGCCAGGAAATGTCCTGGCTTTAATCTCCTGATATTTGAACAAAAATCAAGGCAAGTCTTTGGGACCGAATTCAGCTTCCAGTGATAAATTGTGAGGGTCATTCTCAACCACTGAAAATCTGATCATAGTTTGTCTTTATAGCAGTTACGAGCATATCGAGGGCCCAGTCAAAGAATCCACTCCTCTCAATCTTCATTTAGCTATTCTTGCATATGTTGGATGCTACGCAGCTGCATTATTGATCCTTTTGGCAACTGCACCAGTTTGATGGCTCATTAGCAGCTTAAGCAGCATTACAAGTGTGCTGTGATTGGCTGCTAGTTTTTCATTATCACTGACAAATTACATTCTAGGGATGTCCTCATTTTGAACGTGTTCGTGGCAGGTCAACATTACTATAAAATGCAGGCACTTCAATTTTGTTACAAAGAAAAGTGAGAATATGGCCCTTTATTTTTAGAAAGTAATTTCCTAAAATTCAGAACAAATAAATTTAGATGGTTTTCATGACAAGCTTCTTTATACTTTCAAATACAGAAGAATATAGTAATTATTATTATAAAGCTGCATTCCTGCCACATTTTTGACATCTCTGCCCTGCCTCCTATTGTTATACTTACAGCGTTGGCTGTTCTAAGGTATTACCATGCAATCACATTAGTCCCCACTGTTCAAAGACAGGTTAGATGGCAATATAAAGGACAAAAACAATTATCAAAAATCTTACCTACTTCCAGGAATATCTGCTTAAAGCAAATGGCTTCCAGTCTATAAATACTTGATAAAGAAATATTTTTTCTTGAGTGATCAGCCTTGGAAATTGCAAACCTTTTATTTTCAGTTACCTATATTATTAACTGTTTTTTTTAAGAGACTTACTTCTTGTAATGGAATTCCTTTTACAAGGTTACACATACTACTGAGCTTATAGTTCTTATTGGATGGAGTCAGGTTCTGCATTACATTTGTTTTTGCATCAATCTGGTAAAATGACAGTGAGCCAGAGGTAATAATTGAGATCTTCAGAAATATTCGATTATACTTGAAAACATACACAGAATTGTGCATCAATAAGTGAGCATTGGTGGGTAAGAATACCAAAGCAAAGGTTTATTCATAAAGCAGGAATTAGCTATATCTGCCACATTAACACAAGAAAAAAAATTGTTAAAGTATGTCTTACATTGTAATATTCCAAAACTAATAACAACACCAGAAAATATGACAGATGCTTGAGTTCTGAAATAAAAACAGAAAATGCTGAAAATAATCAACAGCTTCAGTAGAGACTGACATTTCAGGTCAATAACCTTTCGGCAGAGCTGGGAATATTTGGAAATGTACTCAGCCTTAAGTAAGTGAAAGGGATAGGGTGGACAAAAAAAAGTGAAAATTTATGATCAGGTGAAATGCAGGGGAGGTTAAGATGATAGATGATTGAATTAACAGATTTTTTTTAAATGCCCTCACACCCTAGTCCCTGCAAGGACTCTGTTCCATTCTCTATCTCCGTCACATCTCTTCTGATAATGCCACATATCTCAGAGGGGGCCTTAGAAATATTCACCATTATCCTCAATTGGCTACTGTGGTTGACAATACCCTTAGCCATATACAACTCTTTTCCTGCCTTTCAGTCATCACTCCTTCCCTTCCTTCATACAAAATGATAGGATCCCCTCCCTACCCAGTCATCACTTTCTATCCCATCAAAGGATCATAAAACTTCATTTCTGCTATCTCCAGTCACTGCCAGACACATATTCCCCTCCCATCCCTTGTCAGTCTTCCACTGTGACCGTTCTCTCTGGGACACTCCTCCTCCACTCCAACACCTCCCAACACCCTTACTGTACTTTCCCCTGCAATCCCATTTGTTTCACTCCTTCTCATTATCCAAGGCCCCAGACATAACTTCTAAGTGAAGCATCGATTTACTTGTACTTTACTCAGCCTTTTCGCTGCTCACAATGCTGTCTCCTCTCCACTGGAGAGACAAAACACAAACTGCGTGACTGCTATGTTATGTCTGTAAAAATGACCCCAAGCTTCCAATTGCCAGTGAATTCAACCTACCACCATGTTCCGACACCAACATTTCTGTCTCAGACCAAAAGCAAGCTGCCTGGCTTGCTGTGTTCTTCCAGCTCCTGCCTGTCTACTTTGGATTCCACCATCTACAGGGTTTTTTTGTCTCTAAAAGCAATGTTCCAGCAAGGCTCAGATGTTAATGTTGATTTCTCTTCCCAGATCTGGTCCTGCTGAGCTTTTCCAGCAATTTCTGATTTTGTTTATGAGTAAAACTGAATCTTACAAAGTCAACAGAAACAAAATGGAGACCGAAATTACAGTCTGAAATGTTTGAACTCAGTTTTGAGATTGGAATGCTGTAAAGTGCCAAATTAAAAGGTGTAATATTATTTCTAAACCCATCTTGATCTTCATTGAAATAATGTAAATGGACGAAAGACAAAGAGTTAAATAGGAGTAAGGTGTTGAATTAAAATGACAAATGACCAAAATGACAGTGTCACACTTGTAAGCGGTGAATACAGGACATCAAATGGAAATAAATTTACACTAGCCTCCTTTGTTTTTATTTACCACATCTCAACCTTTCAGCCAGATGCTCTATTAGAAGCAGCACTGCATGAACATATTTCTCTCCCACTATTTCCCTATTATGTTTCTGAGTAACTACTCTGAATATTCCACAAGTGGAAATTTAGGTTCTTGTTGAATCTAATTATTATTACAAAAACTCTGCCAGGATTCCTCTAAATTTCTCTTTTCCAAAGATAACCAGACCTCAATCTGCTCAGTCCACCTGACAATTATAATTTCCTAACTCTGGTAAAATCAGTGAAATTATTTATTTCACTATTTCCATAGGAACATAGGAACTGTAATATTGCATTCAAGCTTGTTGAGCCAGCTCTGATATTCATATGATCCTGGTTGAACCAATAAAAAAGACAGTACTACTGTGAAATGAACATATTTATCATCCTGGATCTTCACTTTGAAGTATACAAGATGAGTCAGATCAATATGTCTCATTCACCAGTTTTACTGATTCCTTGTTTCCCTCTTTACTTCCATAATGCTTTATGCCATTTAGAAGAATATCAATCTCTATTTTAAATATCTTAATGACTGAACTTCCCAGCCCTCTGTGGTAGAGAGTTCCAAAGGTTCATAACCTGCTGAATGAAGAAAATCTCATCATCTTTGTTCCCAAGTGGTCTCCCCGTTATTTTGAAATTGCACCCGCTGGTTCTAGATTTCCCAGTCATGGAAACATCTCACCTGCATCTACTCTGTCTATTTCTCCAGTATTTTCTTTTTAGGTTTCAATGAGATTGCCTCTCATTATTTGAAACTCTGAAGAATACAGAACGAGATTGCTTATTCTCTCAACACTTTCTCTCAACACAGGCCAATCCCACTATCCCGTGAGCCAGTCTTGTGAACCTTCCTCTCAGTCATGGTGATATTATTCTTCCAGAGGTAAGGGACCAGAACTGTACACACTACTTCAGAAGTGATCTTTCTGAACTTCTGTACAACTGAAACAAGACTTCAGTACACCTATGGTTCCTTACCTTTCTTTATAACATAGAGACCAGAACTGTGCTCACTAATCTAAATGCAGCATGAGCAGTATTCTGTCTCCTTATAAACAAATCCCAGGATTTTGAATTATTTTGTTGGCTGTTTTAAATGCTTTATTCAACTCTGATGCTAGATTCCTTCGGTCTTCACATTTTCAAATTCTTATTTCCTCATAACGTTGTACCATCATGGATACAAAGTTTTTTTTAAATCTGTTCATGGAATGTGAGCAGCATTTATTGGCCATCCCTAATTGCACATTAGAGTTAACCACATTGCTGTGGATCAGGAGTCACATGTCAGCCTGATCAGGTCAGTGAAATAGCTCCACAAAAGCCAGTAACCTAACACCAAGTCATCCTTTATTTACACATGTCGTATACTTGTCACTGGAAAAGCGCAGCAGGTCAGGCAGCATCCAAGGAGCAGGAGAATCGACGTTTCGGGCATAAGCCCTTCTTCAGGAATGAGGAAAGTGTGTCCAGCCGGCTAAGATAAAAGGTAGGGAGGAGGGACTTGGGGGAGGGGCGTTGGAAATGCGATAGGTCCCTCCTCCCTACCTTTTATCTTAGCCTGCTGGACACACTTTCCTCATTCCTAAAGAAGGGCTTATGCCCGAAATATCGATTCTCCTGCTCCTTGGATGCTGCCTGACCTGCTGCGCTTTTCCAGCAACACATTTTCAGCTCTGATCGCCAGCATCTGCAGTCCTCAGTTTCTCCTATACTTGTCACTGACCCAGTTTCCTCAGAACTAACTCTCAGAGTGACCAGAACCTCTGACTCTCCTGTTCTTACATGTCAGCCAGGACATTTGGAGTATTGTGTGCAGTTTTGGGCCCCATATATCAGGAAGGATATACTGGCCCTGGAGCATGTTCAGAGGAGGTTCATGAGAAAATTCCCAGGAATGAAAAGCTTAACATATGAGGAACGTTTGAGGACTCTGCGTTTATACTCAATAGTTTTTAGGAGGATAAGAGGGGATCTAATTGAAACATACAGAATACTGAATGGCTTGGATAGTGTGGGAAGATGTTTCTATTGGTAAGAGAGAGTAGAACCCGAGGGCATAGCCTTCGAGTAAAGGAGGCTTTACTCCTTTTAGAAAGGAGATAAGGAGAAGTGTCTTCAGCCAGAGATGGTGAATCTATGGAATTGCCACAGAAGGCTGTGGAGGCCAGGTCATTGAGTATATTTAAGATAGAGATAGATAGGTCCTTGATTGTAAAGGGGATCAAAGGTTTCGGGGAGAAAGCAGAAGAATGGGATTGAGAAACTTACCAGCCATGATTGAATGGCAGAGCAGACTCAATAGGCTGAATGGCTTAGTTTCTGCTCCAATATTTTCTGGTCTTACAGCTCCCTGATTGAACCAGATTAGCAACCCCAGTCAGGGAACTCATATTCTATGAGGTCCACCTAGTTGACTTTGTTATATTCACTACAGTAAGGGTGACAAGTTTCCTTCCCGAAAGGATATTAGTCAACCAGTTCTTTTTTAACTACAATCAACAGTGGTTACATGATGGCCATTAAGCTAGCTTCTCATTCCAGATTTTTAAAAATTGAATTCAGATTTCGCCATCTGTCACAATGGGATTCAAACCCGTGCCCCCAGAGCATAAGGTTCTGGGTTACTGGACCAATAACATTACCACTGCACCACTGCCTTCAGTGTTGGCTAAGTTCATTTCCATAAACTGCCATGTCTTCATGTTTTCTAGTCGGACTACAGGACTTAAAGGATTCCTATACTTGGCCATTACACATTAGGCTACTGTCTCACCAGTCTCCCACCTGATTAAGTGCTTCCTTGCCACCAAATCCACCAGGGGAAAGGAATAAGGTTCTGCCTATAATTTCTGGAAACATTTTCATTGTAGATCAAACTTCTTTAGATTGAAAGATTTATTTGCAAACACAGTGTTATATTTTCTAGTCCAGTATAAAAATCGAGGTACAATTGATGCTTAGTGGAAGATTCTCTGGGAATAAATTCTGTAGCCCTCCCAAAAAACACGACGCATGGATTGAGATGCACAATCAGCCCATGCTCATAAACTGTAATACAAGCAGCACACCAAATGCATCCTGCTCACAGTTTTAAAACATTACAGTGGACAGATACCACCAAGTATGATGGTAATTGGCTGAATGTTGGAGCAGGAGCCATGATTGGGCCATACCATGCAAGTTAACCTGCACTACTTAAAGTTAACATGCAACCCCTAAAGAAATTGCAAAATAAGTATTTAGTTCCTTTGCCAACTCTTTGTTTCCAGCCACTACTTCTCCAGCTTTATTTTCCAGTAGTCCAAAGTCCACCCTTACCTCTCTCTTACCTTTAAAATATCTAAAAAAAACCTCTCACAATCTTCTTTTATATTGCTAGCCAAATCACTCTCATATTTCATTTTCTACCCCCTCATGGCATTTTTCGTTATCCTCTGCTGGTTTTTAAAGGCCTCCCATTCCTTTGACTGCCCAATAATCTTCATCACATTGTATACTTTTCTTTTGCTTTTTTGCTGTCCCTGATTTTTCTTGACAGCCGTGATTGCCTCATGTTTCTTCTTCCTTGGGATGAATTTCTGTTGTGCCTCCTGAATTACACCCAAAAACTCCTGCCATTGTTGCTCCACCTTCTTTCTTCATAGGCCTCCCTCCCAATCAACTCTGGCCAGCTCTTCCCTTCTGTCTTTATAGTTATCGTTTCTCAGTGGTAATTCCATTGGGTGGGTTGCGCTTCGGGGGTCGGTGTGGACTTGTTGGACCGAAGGACCTGTTTCCACACTATAAGTAATCTAATCTAATCTAATTACAACTGAATGCAGTTTTCCCCTCCCAAACTGTTGGGTAAATTCAATCGTATTATTGTCACTGTCTCCTAGGGCTTCCTTCACCTTAAGCTCCCTTATCAAGTCTGCCTCATGACATAACATTAAATCCAGAATTGCCTGTTCTTTAGCAGGATCGACAACAAGCTGCTCCAAAATAACTTAGACACATTGCACGAATTTGTTTTGTGGTGATCCGCTACCAATCTGATTTTCCCAGTCCACCTGCATATTGAAGTCCCCCATGATTATTGTAACAGTGTCTTTTGGACATACCTTTTCTGTCTCCTGATTTATTTTATTCCCCACATCCTCTGTTAGGAGGCTTGCATACACCTCTGATCAGAATCTTGTTTTCTTTGCAGCTCTTCAACTCTACCCATACAAATTCTATGCCTTCCACCTCTAAATCACTTTTTGTTACTGTTTGGATTTCATTTCATTTGTTACTTACAAGGCACCCCCACCCCATCTGCCCATCTGCCTGACGTTTTGTTTAGATCTATATTCCTGGATAGTTAGTTCCCAGCCCTGATTCCCTTGCAGCCACATCTCTGTTTTACCCACAACATCGTACCTGCCAAACACCATCTTCACTACAAGCTCATTTACAGTATTTCATATACTGTGTACATTTCAGTCCAACACCCCAAGTCCTGTGTTGACTGGCCCCTTTCTCATAGTCGTTCCTCATCTGTGTGTGAGGTTAGATTGCTGACCCTTTCCATATTCTCTGTCCTGTTGCTTGTTCTGGAACCTTTCATAGCCTCTGCTGAGCCCTCCTCCATAACGTTCCATGCAACTGAACCCCACTACTATCTAAAGCTCCATCCACAGCCCTAATTATGCAATTCACCAGATCTCTCATCCCAGCGTTGGCCTTGTGGAGGCCATCCCATCAGAGTAGCTCCCTCCTTCCCCAGTGCTGATGCCAATGTCCTGTGAATTTGAACCCGTTTGTCCAACACTAATCTTTAGTTCATACTTTTACCTCTTTAATCTTGTCAAGCCTATGCTAATTTGCCCATTTCTCAGGTAGTAATCCAGAAATTATTATCTTTTTGATTCTGCTTTTCAATTTATGCTCATATTCCATCAGCATAACCTCTTTCCTTGTCTATCTATACTGTTGTGGGCCACAACAAATGAATCTTTCCCCTCCCACTCTCAAAGTTCCTCTGCAGCCCAAATGAGATATCAGAACCCGGGCACCAGGCAGGCAACTCAGCCTCTCAAACCAGGTCACAGTGGTCTATTCCTCTGACTATATTTTCAATGATTACAACTATGTTTCTGTTTCCTCTCCCTCCACCCCGCCCTTGAATGGCTCCCTATAACATGGTGCTACGGCCAGTTTACTCATTTAACATACAGCCCCCATTCTGATGCACATAGGGAGCAAGAATCTCAAATTTGTTAGACAAGGTCATGGCTAAGGCTCCTTCAGCACTACCTCCTGATCCTTCTACCTTCCTACCTGATAGTCTCACCCTTATGTCCCTGATCACTGAGCCAATTTGAGGCAGTTAAGCATGTGACTGCCTCTTGAACCATAGCATCCAGGTAACTCTTCCCCTCCCTGATACATCATAGTGTTCGAAGCTCAGACTCCACTCCATCAGCACTCAGCTACAATTCATCAAGCAGCCAACACTCGTTACAGATATGGTCACTATGAAAACACAATGGTATCTATTAGTTCTGACAACATGCATTTACAACACATTGCCTTACCCGGCATCTGTATTTTAGTTACTCAGTTCTGAAGTTGATTTTTTTTAATTGTACTGTCCTTTTAGTTTTGTAGCCTGTAAATATTTCCCCTATTTACCTTCACTCTGAAAATAGCCTATAATTAATAGCTATCACCAATAAATTAGCTCACGGTTTCGCTGTTATGTCATTCTTTTGTGCTAGGCCCCTGTCCTAGGCTTCAATTTATTCCGTAAAAAGAACTTACAGGTTATGAGCCAAAAAAAAAGCAAAAGTAAGCAAAAAGCTCCTCTTCCCCACTGCACCGAATTCCCATGTTGTCTCCAAATTCGTGTTGGACTATAACCTGGTGCTGTGTGATTTTTAACTGTCTCCAAATTCACTGAACTATATATTCACTCAGGCTGTGTTGCACTCTGGATGTGATCTCTCTTTCCTGACTGTGCAAAGCTTACTGATGAAATAAAAACAACAGACAACAAGATTTCAATCAGCAAGCAACTGATAAACAACTGATGATTCCTTTATGTCCTTAAATCACGCTGCTGGGAATGTTCTTCCTGTTGCTGCATTCATGTTTTGCTTATGAAAGGATGGTAGCTCTAGTGATGAGCTTCAAAAAGAAGCTCTGGTAACAAAGCAGCATAGTTCTGTAATTGACAACATGACATATGTGCTTTACTCATGCCTCATGGCTGATCATTTCACACATTAATGTAGGAAGAAAGTCAATGATCTTCTGCACTCCGCCTGTGTAAGTGCGTCATCTTTCCTCTGATATCTCACACTCAGTATGTCTCCAATACTGGACCACCTCACACCAAGGCTGATGCACTATCACTCTCACAATTGCCTACAACATCATCCCTTACTCACTGTCACCTACCCCAATCGTCCACAACACTAACCCTCGTTGCCTACTCATTCACTCAAGAGACCTCCGCACCTGCATCACCATGACAGCTGTGTCACCCACTTTCCTTAATATCCCCTTAATACCTGCCTTTGTCTCAACCCAAGAGGAAAACATCCCATGGTGGGGAAGAAGGAGACAGACACGATGAGTTGTGGGCTCCTGGAAATCTGGCTTTCCACGCCTTGTGTGGAGTGCATTGTGACTCTGAGTGGCTGACACCATGTCCAGGTCCCTGGGTTCAGCAGCTGCCCTTGACTAACTGTGCCTGGACCTCCTGAGCGAAGGCTCTCTCCCTTGATTTGACTGAGGCCTGCTGTCAATCATGTAAAGCTTCCTGACTTTGTGTCTGTGCTAAAATACAAGGCAAGACAGAAGTTACATGAGGCTAGTATCTCTGGCTGAGGGGCTAAAGTGCACAAAGACAAGCTAAGGCAATGCAGGGATGATGTGACCATGCAGATAGGCTCAGGGTAAGTGAGCTGTATTACAGCAAGTGAAAGGTCTCGAGATGCAGTCTGGTCCAATCCATGAGCAAGAGTGAGTCTCCCTGAGTGTGCAGTGTTCTTGTTGCAGCACTACAATGATAGGTGTTAGTGCCGCTGGCGGAAGGTCACTGTAAGTGGATCAGAAATGATTCATATGAGTTCTTGAGAACGACACATTTGTGGACAATGTGTGTGGGTGGCCAGTTCCCAAGAAGTACATGCTGAAATATTGATATTTAGTGTCCAACATGGAGATATTTTGGAGCAAGCAGTGAGCTAAACTCATCAGATACCCACTCTGACTGTAATAGGTCTATCTTATTTGGCACATTTGATTAGATAGGACGTTGAGTACTAATGAGGTGAGTTGTGATACTAACAAAGATTCCAACAGGAAATAATCACTTTTAATTGGCAACTTGCCACTGCCCAGTGAGAAAAAAACATCTCTCTGCTCAGCAAATGTATAAAAGCTGCAATGAGATGATCCTGTTGTTGATGTAAGCCTCACCAGATCTCCTGTCTGATTCTGCCACTGGGGTGGATAAAGAAGTAAAGTAAATCAGAAGAGTTGCTGAAAAACAGGTGAGAAAAGGTTATTGGATCATAACACTTGAAAAAATGCTAAGTTATAGGGAACTAATAAAAGGTAATTCACATCAAGGTTAAGTTTTCCATCAGGAAATTCAATAGAAGTCATTTTCTCAAAATAAAAAAGGAATACTTTCAGGTTTTAGATCCCTAGGAAGAATGTATGTTATTGTTTGGATGATCCTGTTAAGTGTGTATCACTTAAACAAACAGCATATTAGAAAAACAACAGGCTGGTCTATTCATGGGCCACTTGTGCATATTACTCAGCTAAATCTTCTCACTTCTTTCAAGAATGAAATGTCAATGCAACCAAAACAGTTTAACTCATGTAGATGTCTGAACATGGTATCAGATAACAAAGTAACAAATGTGTCCCTCTCCCCTGACCCCACTCATACTTCTGGGAAGTGCTTGAGGAATGTTTATCTACCCCAACAGGTGCTACATTAATGCAAGCTTCTTTCATCATTTGTAGTCATTCCTCACAAATCTGGTACAACTAAGTCAAAAATCAGCCCTTTTTGTGCTTTAAGAATTGCACATTTTGAATGTGTTATATAGATTTAGTGCATGTAACAGCAATATATTTGAGTACGCTTACAGTGAATATAAAACACAATCTTATTAAGAAGTAATCCAGTACCATTTGAGTTAAATCACCATGTGTGTCAAAAACCAAGCTGGTTTTATGAAAAGAGACTCGTTTAGAATTAAAATGCCTGTTTTTACCTTGGCAGTTAGTGTATCCTGATAGAACTTTGGCAGCTGTTGTTGTAGTTGCTACAAAGATGTATTTTTATAAGTACTGTAATAATTAAGAATATTATGCTTCAATGAGATTGCACTTCTCCTTTTCCAAGTGCTAATGTCAAAAATGTTCATTTCAGTAAATGGTACTGCTCATCATTAAAGTTTTCAAGTAATTAAATGCTAGAAGGCAAATGCGCAACCATCTGAAATGGTAAACAGATGCTGGAAATCTGAAACAAACACAGAGAATGCTATAGAACCTCATCAAGTCTGGCAGCATCCGTGAAGAGAAACACAGACATGAAGTTTCAAGTCTGTGAGTGTAATTCTTAAAAATAAATAAAGAAGAGATACCTTTTCCTTGCACATGATATAAAATTCCTTTGGCAAGTTAGTTTAATTTTGATCATCGGTCATTAATAGTCAAAGAGATTGCCTTCAGCTACATATTTCCTAACCACACTTGTTTGTTTATGGGATTTTCACCTGTATTAAGGGCAATGTTGTCCTATTGACTTGAACAGAATTAGTGGTGTAGTTATTTGGTTTCACGTTTGATTTTGAGTGGTTGAGAGCAGAACATCAATTGTAAACTACTTGAAGCTTTCATTCCTACTCCTAAAGTTGAGAGACTTTTTGTTCAATCAAGATTGAAGATTGAAATGCTGAAGTCTTGGTAAAATTTAAGTTTTAATTAATCATTTAATAAAGAAATCTGAAATTTAAACCATTAAATGAGTTAAGTATTACATTTTGAAGCGTAATTTTTAATAGCAGACACCAATACATTATTTGCAAAATTAAAAAGGCAAGTGATAAGAAATAGAGGCATAACCTGGTTTTGAAAAGCTGCTCAATGACCGTAGTATAAAGTCATTAAGACTTTTGAACATGTTTTGTATTCAGTGAAATCATGACTGATACCTCAAGTGCAGGTTCCTGTCATAATTCCAGAAGTCACAATTTCCTTAGTATCCAAAAATCTGTTGTCCTCTGTCTTGAACTTACTTAATGACACTCAGCTTTCTTGGTTTAGAGATTTCCAATCATGCACAAAATAATCATGAATGAATAAATTATCTTATTCTTGTCCTAAATACAATAATTTGTTCTTCTTCTGAAACTGTAACATTAACATCCCAACCTTGAAAGACATCCTGCAAGCATCTGTCCGCAAAATAATTCTTAAGAATTTAATGCATAGGAACAGGGGTAGGCCATTCAGCCCCTTGAGCCTGTTCCACCATTCAATAAGATCATGGCTGATCTGTGTGTGTGTAGGGGGGTGGGGTTGCTCTGTGTTTGTGTTATTCCTTAACACCTTTGCTAAACAAATCTTTATCTACCTCAAACTTAAAACTATCAACTGACCTAGCATTCACTGCTGTTTGTGGAAGAGAGTGCCAAACATCTACACCCTTTGTGTGGAGAAGTGCTTCCTAACATCTCTCCCGAATGGTTTGGTACTAAATTTTGGACTATATCCTCGAATTCTAAAATGAGTGGAAATAGTTTAACTTACTCTACCCTGTCTTTTCCCATTAATATGTTGAAGACTTCAATCAGGTCACCCATTAACCTTCTAATTACACTTCAATAAGACATCACCCCTCACCCTTCCAATTACATATCAATAAGATCACTGTCATTCTTCTCAACACCAATTTCAGCCATGTTCATTTTTGTACATGTTGTCACTCCACATGGTTACTCTTTTTTACAATAAAATAACAATAGTTAATAGAAATTATGGTTGCAATGTTCCAGTCTCCACTGTGACAAGATTGTCACCATCAGGAAACACTTCAGGGACTCAGGAGGTGGGTCAAATATGTCACCAATAGGTTACAAGATGACCATCTGCATGTGTTTGCATCTCATTATATCAGAATTCACTGCAATTAACTTTGCTTTCTCAATGAACTTTGATCCAATTGAGAAACTCGACACCAGAAAACTGGCAGCAAAAAATAAGCTTGTACCCGGTGAGTTGCCTTTCTTCATCCACCTCAGGTTAAATACATGCTGCATTGTCTTTATAGCCATAATGCTTTAAAAATTATGCTTACAGTCACCTGCATTCTCACTTCTTAGTTGATGTGTCTAAGTGAACCCAGCTGCACCGTGTCACAGAGCCATCTCCAAGGCCAACATGCTCACACAATGGATAGGGAACTGCTTATGGCTCACGAGCAGGATTTAGCATAAACTGGAAACAGAGAGCTGCTTGCATATAGTGACATGGAACTGTGGGAAGCAGTGAACTAAAGGAGTGTTCCAGTCAGTCTAGGGGTGGGACAGGCATGGATTGTGCTCCAGTCAGCCCAATCACTTCAGGTGGGTGGGGTATGGGATATGAATTCCAGTAAGTCTTGAGTAATGGTTTGTGCTGCAGACTAGTCTGTGGGCTGGACTCCATTAATCTGTGTATTATGGCCTGTACTCAGTCTGGAGTGCTGAAGGTTCTATCAAGAGCATTGTCCATAATGAGGCCAACTCTTGACTAAGCCACGGTTTGGTGGTCTGGTGGAGCAGAGGGAATGGTTGCAGAGATGGGCGTACAATTGACATCATAGTCAAGGATTTAGAAGGCCAGGAAACATGTGATCTCATGGCAGGGGTGTTAAGGAACCTCAGGATACAGGTTGTTGTGATCATGAGTAGCTTAAAGATCAGCAGGGGCAGTGGCACCTCGATTGTGAGGGGCTCCAGGGTACAGTTGGCAATCTCAATGGTGGCAATGATTGGTGGCACACTAAGGAGGGGAGGATGGAGTGCCACAGGGGCAGAATGCATGATGGATGACAAACAGTTGAGAATGATTTAGAATAGGGATAATTGGTGGTTCACAGGGAGGGGAATGGTGTTGGTGTGGTACTGAAATGACCAATGAACTTCCTGTCGCTCACCGTGCTAAAACTGTATCAAACGTACTGTGCATTACCCTATTAAGATGTTGTGGTTCTGTTCGCCGAGCTGGGAATTTGTGTTACAGACGTTTCATCTCCTGTCTAGGTGACATCCTCAGTGTTTGGGAGCCTCCTGTGAAGCGCTTCTGTGATGTTTCCTCCGGCATTTATAGTGATTTGTATCTGCCGCTTCCGGTTGTCAGTTCCAGCTGTCCGCTGCAGTTGCCGGTATATTGGGTCCAGGTCGATGTGCTTGTTGTTTGAATCAGTGGATGAGTGCCATGCCTCTAGGAATTCCCTGGCTGTTCTCTGTTTGGCTTGTCCTATAATAGTAGTGTTGTCCCAGTCGAACTCATGTTGCTTGTCATCTGTGTGTGTGGCTACTAAGGATAGCTGATCGAGTCGTTTCGTGGCTAGTTGGTGTTCATGGATGTGGATCGTTAGCTGTCTTCCTGTTTGTCCTATGTAGTGTTTTGTGCAGTTCTTGCATGGGATTTTGTAAACTACATTGGTTTTGCTCATGCTGGGTATCAGGTCCTTCGTCCTGGTGAGTTGTTGTCTGAGAGTGGCTGTTAGTTTGTGTGCTGTTATGAGTTCAAGTGGTCGCAGTAGTCTGGCTGTCAGCTCAGAAATGTTTTTGATGTCTGATAGTGTAGCTAGTCCTTTGGGTTGTGGCATGTCCTCATTCCGTTGTCTTCCCAAACTTTGAACCTTATTAAGATGTGGGGGGAAGAATTCTGAGGAGAATTACATCTCACATGTTTTGGCCAAGTGACGTGCACCCACCCACCTCGATGTGCAGGGGATAGACAGTCATTTCATTGCCGGGATTTCAATCACATTTCAATGAAATCTCTTGAAGTCCTGGACCTGAAGTATATTTTCACTTATTTACCACCTCATGATGTCTCTCCTATGCAATAAACAATGCAGCAAGACAGGCCACTGCAATCTAAAAGCCACTCCATTGGCAAAGGCCAATTGTCCTATGTACTGCATGCTCTAGCACCCCAGTTGGATACCACTGCCAGACAAGGCAATGGGCTCCTAGTGTTGGGGGTCAAGTGGTTACTGCCAGTGTCATCATGCCAAGGCTTCATTTGCAGGGTTTTACTTCAAACTCCCTGAAGGGAGTTTTATTCATCGGGTGGCAGACTGATCTGCAATGCACACTGCTCCCATGTGGTTATCATGATGCTGGAAAGAAGCTGTCTTTGAGGCTGCACATGAGATATGAAGCTTGAAATGGTTAAGGAGGAAGCAAAGTGGGAAATATCACAAGGTGATGGAATCTTTTAGGACAGGCTATCAGTATGATGTATGAGAGAAACGTGACCATCAACAAATACATTATTGTCTCCACTGACTCTTAAAACAATATCATTCATCATGGCCTCCTCTTTTGGTCAACTTGCTTCACAGAAGAAATCATTGGTATCGGTTGTTCCAACTGCAATAGCAAGAGCAAGAACTGCAGGGGCAGCAGGAAACTGAACCAGCTGTTGGCCAGTCAGCAAAGGCACAACAGCTGGTGCAAGCATTGAGCTGAAACTGGGTCCACAGAGTTCAATGCAACTGTCAGCAAAACACAGAATATCAATGGTCAAAGCGATTCTGGGATGTGCAGAGAGATTGTCTCCTCTATCTCCCAGCTTCTGGACAGGCACGTGCATCCTCATTGATGAAGGCAGAATCCTATCCTAGTTACCTTGAAGAGGACAGCAGCCCTTTGCTGAACCTCACAGGCATCCACTCAGAAATGTGCCCAGGAGGTCACTAATGATCAATCTGCTAAATCTCACCGACTTATTAGTTTCCCTTTGGATACAGCAAGGTTAGAAAGCTGGGGCAGTGGCTTTGTTGCTTTCTCAGGATTACTACAGGCACAGGGTGCAATCTCAACTGCACTCACATGACCAGCACCCTGTCACCTACCAGAAGTGTTCACGAATAGGAAAAGCTTCCATTGCAAGAATGTGGAGATCATTATGGGCCACACCAAGTGAATAATGCAGGTTATCTAGAGAACTGTCATGGCACCTACAGTCTAGAACACTCAGGTATTTATAACTTGCAGGCCTTCTCTCGGATATGTGTTTTGCAATAACAACTACCCCCTCAAAACGTGGATCATGAAACCTGTCAAGAATCCATTGGTTGATGCCAAGGAAAGGTACAATACTGCACATGCTTCCGCAATATCCGTCATCGGGCAGATCATAGGGCATCTGAGGATTGAAAAGCCGGAAGCAGCCAGCCAGTACAATGCAGTGTGCCCTACACTGAGGATAAAATCTTTCTAGGCACTGATTGACAAAGGCTATAGCAAGAAGTTTGGGAGAATCACATAAGATTTCTTGGTGTCAGGAGCAACAAGTCACTTTTTCAAGAGAAGATTCTCACTACTGAGCAGCAAGAGTCTTGAGTCCTAGGGATTGTCGCTCATTATCACCCTCATTATTAATTAATGCAGCCTCACTACTATCCTGTCTTCTTTTCTGACAGCCAGTGGATAAAAACTAGATACTGACATTCCTGAAAGCGAGTCTGAGAAGATAGTTGGCAATCCCAGCTTGCCGCTTGTTCCATCAGACCTCCATCTTGGACACCCAACACTGACTTCTTTATGTTTAGTGGTTGCACTGATGCCACATCCACAGACACTGACATCAGACATGGGACACTCTGCAACACTTGCGTGCTGCTTTTACACTTTAATGCTGCAGTTTGGGGTCCACCAGCAACTATCATTGGAATGGTGCTGTTCGGACACTTTGTGGACAGGAACAGGCACAAGCTCATTGATCGGACCAGGTCACATCTCAGAATTTGGGAGCGCTCTGTGACATCCTACATGTTGCAACTTTCTGCCCTCCCTCTCCTTATAGTCTGTAACATTGCAAATTGTTGCACATGCTCAGTGAGTGAATTTTCAGGATCTGGAGATGCACAAATGCTAACACTTCTTCATATTTCTTCCCTCTAAGGAATGGTGAGAGTCACCTCTCAGGTCTACTATTGTTTCGAGAAAGGTTTTGGTAGGTAACCTTGGAACCTGGGCTTGTGAGAGATGCACCTACTTCGATATGGTATATTGCAGGCAGTAGGATCACTGGCAGAGGGATGGTTGAGGGGTAGGGCACATTTGTGTGTCCCAGGGAGCCTGATGTCATTCCTACTCACTGGAAGTTCCTGCTGGTCCTAACCTAGTTGCTTTAGAAGAGTGAATACCAAAAGTAAGGCCAAGATGTCTTGTTTCCCTCTTGTCTTGCTATTGATGCTGAGCACCCCAGGCTGGAGTGATGATGTGGATGTTTGGGTTGATACCTGACTCTCCAAGACCCCTACCATCCTTTGCACGGCAGCAGTCTAGCCATGGCAGAGTCATCCCAGTTGACAGGAGATGGATGGCTCCTCTACCTTTTGCTCCAGACTAGTGACGGTCACCTGCCCAATGTACCTATGCTACTCTCTATAAGGCCAAGTACAGAGACACATCCTTCTGCATGTGACTCCACAGTTGCTTGTTCTCCAGCAGTCCTGAATGTCAGAGACAGTAGGTATTCCTTCCTCCTGAAGCTGCAAACTTGTGTCAGTGATGTGCTTACCAGATTGAACCCCGAATCCACTCCAGCAAAGGTACCCACTGAGATGAGAAACATGTGTCCACTTTTGCTAGTACATCCTCTGAGGCATCAGAGGCTTTATCCTCAGAATCAGTCACTCTGGAGAGGGGCTGGGACCTGTTCCATTTCCCTGAATATTGACTGCTTGCTCTTTTGGAAGAGAAAAGAAAGAACCAGTTGGTGAGGAAGCACAAACCTCATTTAGAGGAATGTGTGAAAGTGGCTGCAATTCTGATACCAGGAGGTAACAACGTTACTCACTGACTTCTGTCACGCCAATCCCTATTAGCACAGGCTTAGTTTCATTTCTCATTCATGAGATGGATGTCTTGAAATGCATAAAAGTAGGTAAATCCCTGGGACCTGATCAAGTGGAGCCTAGAACTCTTTGGAAAGCTAGGGAAGTGATTGCTGGGCCCTTTGCTGAGATATTAGTATCTCAGGTGAGATGCCCAAAGACTGGAGGGTGGCTAATGCGGTGCCACTATTTAACAAAGGTGGTAAGGACAATCCAGGAACCATAGACCAGTGAGCCTAAATTCAGTGGTCGGCAGGTTGTTGGAGGGAATTCTGAGGGATAGGATTTACATTTATTTGGAATGGCAAGGACTAATTAGGGATAGTCAGTATGGTTTTGTGAGTGGAAAATCATGTCTCATGAACTTGATTGAGTTTTTTGAAGAAGTAACAAAGAGGATTGATGAGGGCAGAGCATTAGACATGATCTACATAGACTTCAGTAAGGCATTTAACAAGGTTCCTCATGGAAGACTGGTTAGCAAGATTAGATCTCATGGAATACAGGGAGAACTAGCCATTTGGATACAGAACTGGCTCAAAGATAGAAGACAAAGGGTGCTGATGGAGGGTTGTTTTTCAGACTGGAGGCCTGTGACCAGTCATGTGCCACAAGGATCGGTGCTGAGTCAACTATTTTTCATCATTTATACAAATGATTTGGATGTGAACATAGGAGGTATAGTTAGTAAGTTTGTAAATGACACCAGAATTGGAGATATAGTGGACAGCAAAGAATGTTACCTCAGAATACAACGGAATCTTGATCATATGGACCAATGGGCTGAGGAGTGGCAGATGGAGTTTAATTTAGATAAATGTAAGGTGTTGCATTTTGGGAAAGCAAATTAGAGCAGGACGTATGCACTTAATGGTAAGGTCCAAGGGAGTGTTGCTGAACAAAGAGACCTTGGAGTGCAGGTTCAGTAGAGTGGCAGGTATAGAGGATAATGAAGAAGGCATTTGGTATGCTTTCTTTTACTGGTCAGAGTATTGAGTACAGGAGTTGGGAGGTCATGTTGCAGCTATACAGGATATTAGTTAGTCTCTTTTGGAATGTTGTGTGCAATTCTTGTCTCCTTCTTATTGGAAGGATGTTGTAAAACTTGAAAAGGTTCAGAAAAGATTTCCAAGAATGTTGCCAGAGTTGGATGATTTGAGATATAGAGAGAGGTTGAATAGGCTGGGGCTGTTTTCCCTGGAGTGTTGGAGGCTGAGGGATGACCTTACAGAGGTTTATAAAATTATGAGGGGCATGGATAGGATCATTGACAAGGTCTTTTTCCTTGAAGTGAGGGAGTCCAGAACTAGAGGGCATAGGTTTACGGTGAGAGGGGAAAGATATAAAAGAGACCTAAAGGGAAACCTTTTCATGCAGAGGGTGGTTCGTGTATGGAAAAAGCAGCCATGGGAAGTGGTGGAGGCTAGTACAATTGCAACATTTAAAAGGCACCTAGATGTATATGAATAGGAAGTGTTGAGAGGTATATGGGCTGGGTGCTGGCAGGTGGGACTAGACTGGGTTGGGATATCTGGTCGGCATAGACAATTTGGACCAAAGGGTGCTGTATATCTCTATGACTCTAAATAAAGTGAGATCCAGAGATCAAGGGGCTATTTGCCTCTATGCCCCCTCTCTGCTACTTTTGTGCCAACTCATCATTTGATGAGAGAAATGGAAGGATTGACTGTGATGGGAATGTGTGCAATGGAACTTGGCAAACGCACAATGACCTGTTGGCTGATGAGCCTTTTACAGTAATTGAGTGGGAAGAGCAATGTCTGAGAAGTGTTCCATGTTTGGCAGCAAAAGGTAGGTGTGCGTCCTTCACTGCACATCACGCACATGAGGGTAAGGTTTGGAGCACCTATATGACATGGCTTTTCAATGGCAGAGTTAGACTAAGTGATGGCCCAATGAATATGAACATGCAGTGGGAAGATGTTGGCAACTTACCCTGGCAGAGCATCAGGGCACATTCCTTTTCTTCCTGCACTGGGTACCACTTTGTTTATGCTTAGTCAAGGTGTTGACCTCATGTGAGACCTGTGCGCAGGTCACCCAGGTCTGATGAGACTACTTTCCCCCACCATCAGAGGTTCCTGGCCCAGGCAGCTTAGAGCAAATGCTCCAGTGATGCATCATTCAATCATGGAGCCAAGTTTTGTCTCTTGGCAGATATCTCCAAGTAGATTGGTGAACATGTGTGGTTTTGGCAACCATGGAGCACAGAATCTACCAAGAGTCCTAGCTGTTATGGAGTGGAGAGCCAGTCTTTGATAATGGTGTGAGAATATTCGATGACAGAATGTGCCTACAAGAGCAAGAACATCGTGCATAATTGCCATTTGCACTGCCCTTGAACCTGTTCGCACATGAGATGAGCTGAAAAGTAAACAAATGTGCCATTGAAGAGAGCCAACATCATACGTTAACTCCAAAATGGAAACCTGGCCAATATCTACCATGATCAGCAGCAGTTCTCCAATCAGCAAGCTTTACTTTACCAATTATTAATGAACCCTATTGAGTTCCCTGGCATCCTTTATTTTTATTTCAGAGCTTCAGTATCCCCTATGGATATTTTTATTAAAGATTCTCTGGTGTCCTCCAAATATCTATTCTTGGTCATCTCCTAGTTCTCATTCATATTCTGCCCTCTGTCACTATCATCTGAAAGAAACAACTTTATTTTTCACCTCTGGATTGTCAGCATTCAATTGCTATTTTTAACTAATCATATTGATAATCTGATACCCAGTTCACATGATGGGACAAAACTAGGGTTAAAAATTCCCTCCCAAATACCATCATGGGTCTATCAACACACATGGCCTCTAATGATTCAAGAAGGCAATTCACCATTATCTTCTCAAGGGCAACTAAGAACAGGGAAAAAATGCTGGCTATACCAATGATGGTCAAGGCCCACAAGTGCATAGAAAATAATTCCTTCAATTAAATACTGAAGCATTGCCTTCTGTTCCCAATCCAAACTCAGTTTACTAGCCACTGACTTCTTTCCTCTGCCTAGCAACCAAATGTAATTAATATCCCTCATCCTTACTTACCATTCCACCAGCCTGCATACCAAAATAATTGTATGGTGCCACTTTTATCACCCCCCAGGAGGATGCCCTGACCAGAACTATATCCCTCTCCCCTCCATTTTCAGCATTCTGCAGGCACTATTCTGTACAGGACATTTTGGTCTTCTCATCTTCCACTTCCAACACTTCTCAATATGGTACCTTCCTGCAGAGTCACAGAAGGTGTAACAGCTGCCCGTTCACTTCCTCCTTACTCACCATCCAAGGTTCCAGACATAACTTCTGGGCGAAGCAATGATTTAACTGTATTTCATTCAACGTAGTCTACTGAATTCACTGTTCATAGTGTGGTCTCGTGCACATTGAGAGGATGAAACACAGACTGCATGAACAATTTGCAGATCATCTACATTCTGTCTGTAAAAATGATACTGAGATTCCAGTCACCTGCCACTTCAACACAGCATCGTATTCCCACACCAACATTTCTGTCACAGGTCTGCTGTAGTGCTCCAGCAAGCTTCGGTACCAGCTCAAAGGAAAACATCTCATTTTCTGCTTGGGGACTGTGTAGCATCTGAGACTCAACATCAAGTTCAATAAGTTTAAGAGCTAATTACAGCCTTCTATGTTTTTAACCAGCCCTCATATCCTGTCCCTGTCATGACATGTGCTGCTTTCAGCAGAGCCTAACCCCTCTGACTCTCTCCTCTCATTATCACTTATTCAGCTTGTATTCTGTCGGGCCTACATCAATAATCCTCTTGTCTGCCTATTCCTTTCATAGTTAAAAATCACACAACACCAGGTTATAGTCCGACAGGTTTATTTGGAAGCACTAGCTTTTGCAGCGCTGCTTCTTCATCATGTGGCTGTGCTCCTTCACATCATATTCCTTTCATATCTATCTCTCTCCCACTGGGCTCCATCTCCATCTTACTGCTCTTCTACCTCCACTCCCTCCACACCACATCTGCTTAAAAACTCCTTTTTCGAAACCACTATCAGTTCTGATGAAGAGTGACCAGACATAAAACTCTGCTTTCTCCCCACAGATGTGCCAGATCTGCTGAGTTTTGCCAACAATTTCTGTTCTTTTTTGAAATTAAAGCAGACTATTTGTAACATTGGTGTCATAACCCCCAAGATGAACTGTCAACTACATATCTGCATGATCATTAAGACCACTTATTTCTACGTTCATAACATTTCCTGATTTCCCACTTGCCTCAGGTCATCTGCTGCTGAATCCCTCATTAATGCCTTTGCCAGCTCTGGACTCAACTATTTAAATTCTGTTGTGGACGGCTTGCGCATTCTAGTAAACTTGCAAATTTCAGATAAACCAAGGTCCCTTCTCTTACCAAGGCCCATTCAACTAACACCCACAGTAATTCCCAGTCAAGAAATCTCTTCCCTTTCCAATTTGTATTCTTGTTTTTAAATTCCACCATGGCTTTGTGCTTCCCTGTTTCTCTAATTTTCTGCAGTAACAGAGTCATAGAGTCATAAAGGTGTACAACACGGAAACAGACCCTTCGGTCCAACTTGTCCATGCCGACCAGATATCCTTACCCAATCTAATCCCTAGGTTCTAATTTCTGGAATCCCTTCAATAAAACTGCCAACCTTTCTTTCTTTATGAAGCTCCTTGAAACTTTGATTAAAGTTTCAGCCATCTTTTCAATTGTCATCTGATGTGGATCATTTTTTAAAAATTTTGCTTTATGCTGTTTTCATGAGCCATCTTGGGATCAGTATTCTGGCTACGTTGTATGCAGTTACATAGGTGGGCTATAATCCAAAAGCCAGGTATAAGTTGCCCCCTTTAAATCCACTTCCACTCACAAAATATTTAAAGAAGCAACACACTTAAATGAACTTGCATATTCAGATTGGTAGGGAAACGAGAGAGAATATCTCCTGAGCTGGTTCAATACTTCAAAAGCGCTAGATCAGCATGAGCTGGTAGCTTTTTAATAGAAGCTTCTTCTACACCAAGCAGACCCAAGATGACACCCAGAATTTATTGTAAATTGGACAGGGCTCACTATGTGCAAACATGAATTGTGCCCCAAAGTTTATTCCTTTCCATATTCTTAACAATTGTAATGCCTGAAGGTACGGTGTGTTTCTTTTAATCCAAAAAAACAACAAAATGAAAACTGTCTGAATTATATTAAATCTGGGGATGATTTAACATGCAGCAATAAAGACTTCAATCTGAACATGAGGTAAAGTATGACTATTTTTCAGTATCATTATTAACAACAGGAAGTTTATATTTATCATTTGGTTCATACCTAGTTGGAACTTGTCAAAAATTCACCATTCAAGCAATCCTTTTTATTAGGAATCAGTAATATAATTTGTCAGGTTCTTGTAATGCACTGGCACTTGACACAAGCCTTAAGAAAATACACATTCCCCATATAATGCAATGATTCAGTATGTGAAAAAAATCTTGTGTGGGTCTTTCAGAGTTAATCAAGGCTGTCATTGATGTTTTGATCTAATGTTGATTGGCTGCATTTTTATCAGAAATGGTGAGCTTCAGTGTCCTGGTGATTTCCTGAGATAATTTGAGTCTTTGCATTCCAAAGAACCTTTGAGAGTCAATTTAAGTGGCTTTAAGTAAGATATAATCAGCAAAGAGTGTGAAATAAAGTCTTTGTCTCATCACATTAATGCCAGCACTTAAAGTGGCAGTTTATCAAGAGGTACCGCACAAGGTTTTAATGAGCATGCTGCCTGTTCATGTACAGCACTAATTAATCCCATTTTTTTCACAGAGACGTGATTACTTCTTGAAACCCCCATTGTTTTGTGCTCAGTGGTGAAGCACCTCACACAATTTTAATCTTCTGGCTGAGCTAGATTCTGACAACTGAATTATATCTTACTGAAAATAATTGCAGGTATCAGCTAATAAAACTAGCACATCACAAATAAATACATTTAACCAAGTACCGCCAAAAAAAAGGGTTGATATTTGGATAAAGCAGTATTTCATTAGACGTCTGAGCGAGAATGCACTGTTTGTCGACCAATATAAAAATATAATTAATGTTAACACACCAGGCTTCTTAACACAACAGCTTCTGGTATTATAAAGGATGCCTTTCCAATTTCAATAAAAGTAAAGGCAAGCAGAGCAGATGCTGGTCGAAATATTTGCCACGAAAGAAGACCAAAGCAATAGATATTTTTAGCAAAGTCTTTGACCACCAACACTTCTGACAGTACTCGGCTAATTTTATTTCTACCTGCCTTTAATGTTTCCCACCCAAATATTTTCTAAAAATATCCACTGAAAAACGGCCAATATTCTACAAGCTCTATAATGGATCTCAGTTGATATCACAATGATATCACGAGTTAAATTAGTTAAATTGGTCTTTCCACTCCTATAAAAAACTCAAATATCTGATGTTATATGGAGCAATGTTGAATTTCCTTCTGGTATTGATAATGCACAAGTCTAAAGTGTTCATTTTATAACCGGGATGATTTGATATCAATTGATGAATCTCTGGTAAATTTTGGAGGTAGAATTTGAGAGTATCTTTTACTTTTGTTTTGTATAAAAACAAGACCCCCATTTTGATTGTTACTTTGTGAATTGTCCTTCCCTGATTAGTGATAAGGGATATTGATCGACTTCTGTTAAGTATTGTATTATTCTTTATGAAAGGGTACACAGAGATCTGGGCCTCATACTGGTATCTCAAAGCGACTATCTCTGTTAAAGATGCTAATTATAGAACTCATGTTATTAATCTCACAAACACATTAGTTAATATGATTGTCCTTGCTTATCTATTGCAAATATACTGAGTGGAATGCATAGCACCAGGATAAGGTCTTTATATTTTCAGCTCTAAAAGTAATGGCAGACAAGACGGAGGTTAATTAAAGGGAGCTCAATATGTCCCTTTAGAAAGAATTTGGCAAACCTCTGATATTTTGCTTACAGCTACACTATCTCTAAGGATACAACTCTCAACAAAATGAATCATTGTGTCATTTGCCTTTGACGTCATCATCAAAAAAAACATTTGATTCTTCTGGCTCTTCTCTCTTCAAATAGAAGGTTTGCCAAATATAAAGACAATGCGCTTTTTAGATAGAATAGATGAGTCACAATAGCCATCAAAGCACTTGAATAACCATATTTACATAGAACAGCGAAGGAAAAGTAAATTCTACTGGGTGAGAAGATGGAAAGCTGAAATCATTTATTACTTTTTGTACTACACTAAATGATATCAGTTTGGCAACGTTTCTAACGCTGCGCACAATGTGAAACAGTTCTGCCTAGCAGCTGCAGCGTTCACTGCTGTCTGCATTCTTTGTTTCTCCGATGCAGCATTTTGTATAGCAGTTGGAGCCATGTAAAAAACTATGCTATGCACGAATGGTCGACAGCAGCTGTCTTCAGGAAGCTGGTTGCCTGCTGACTAACCTGTGAAGGTTTTTTAGTGGAGTAGAGCTCCTTAGATTAATCCTCCGATCTGTATTGAGTATGAGTTGCTCAGATCTTCACCTCACAATGGTTGCTTCCATTTCACATGGGACTCCAGTCAGGTCCAAATTGATGCCACCAGGTTTGCCCAAGTGCACAATCTCAAGTAGCATAAGGATTTTTTTTTTATATTGCTGAATATTATTATCACCAAAATTGATGTTGACAATGAAGAGGCAATCTGAATGCACCATAAAAACGAAGTGGAACAGTAATGGAAAAATACACATTAGGTGGCTGGAAGTCAAATTGAATATATTACAACCAGGTGAGGAGAGGTGATCAGCTCTCCTCTTTATAACTCCCTTTTGGTTAGTCATAACAAAAATGTTCATTTCTTCTTTAGTGAGCCAACAATATACTTCAATTAAAATACGATGAGTTATATTAAAATTAAGGAGTCAAATTACAACGTTTTTTGAGTGTTAATAAAGGAATTTTATTGCTTCCATTTGCAAAAAAAGAACCAAAACTGAACTTCAAAAATACACATATGCATGGAGGGGTAATACGTTTAAAGAAAGAAAGAGTCTAGTTTGGGCAGCAAGAACAGGCTGTGCAGTATTGCTTTTTTAAAATGTCCTTAGAGTCTTTAAGGTGTTAGATTTGAAATTAGAGGTCACTTGTTCTGTTTTTGGCTTGTATTCTGCAGCAGTGTTGAAGTTTGTAGATCTTGAGTGAATGGTAATTGTCCCAAGTTGCTTTTTCCCTGTGCACTGACTTAGAAGAAACAATTGTAGTGCCCTTGCTGGATCAGAAAGACCAATATACACAAGTGAATTAAGCACCAATAGTTTTATTGTCAATATGTAGTTTCACATAAACACCAGTGTCCATCTCATTCCTAGCTCTTTTTTAAAAATGTAATAACCACCACCACCTTATCTAATCAGTCAAGTAATCAATTACAAGCATAGCTCAGCAAGGGCAGTGTAATAAAAACAATAAGTCTAAAGAAGGAAGGAAAACAAAGGGACTAAATCAAAATGGTGATCTTGGAGGAGATAATGTACTCTAGTCCTGTGGTGCGCACCTATCAGAATCTAACTGTTTGTTTTGTCTTTCATTTTGGTCTATCTGGAAGTACTTTTATACAACTAAATGATATTTTTCTCACCATCAAATCTTGTGTTACTTTCCATCATTATCTACCACCACAGTTCCAATTAATAACCTATTTATATGCAGAGTTCATTAACAATCAGAATCTAGCTTCTTTTTTCAGATGCAAAAGTATTATTAAACACAACTGAATAGTTTTTTTTCCCCACTACCAAATCAACCATAGTACTTTCCATCTGTTATCCAACACCACTGTATCACCCATCTATCCAATTGATCAATTCACGTAAAAAGCCTGACAATTGCAAGCAATACCATCCAAGGTGTGGGAGAGCTAGGGTCAGAAGAAAGGGGCTAAATTAAAATGGGATTGGAAGGGGCACTTGAGCCGCTATTGTGCCCACTTTTCTCTGAAAGCATTGAGAGTACTGGTGGACACTGCATCAGAAGAGCCCCAGCAATTCAACTCTTAAATAGAAAGTCCAATGAGCATCATTTGGTCTCTATTAACTCTGGAACTGTATTGGTTGTCTTTGATTAGGCTTTTGTGATGCAGTGGTAATGTTTCTACCTCTGAGCCAGAAGGATCATGTTCAGGGTCGCCCTTCTACAGAAAGGATGTTGTTAGACTTGAGAAGGTGCAGAAAAGATTGACAAGGATCTTGCCAGGACCAGAGAATTTTGGGAGAGACCTGAATAAGCTGGGACTTTTTTCCCCAGGAATGTCAGAGGCTGAGGGGTGACCTTATAGAGGTTTATAAAATCAGGAGGGGTGAATAGCCATGGTCTTTTGCCTAGGGTAGGGAAGTCCAAAACTAGAGGTCAGAGGTTTAAGATGAGAGAGGAAAGATTTTAAAAGGACTAAAAGGGGTACTTTTTTCATGTAGCAGGTGATGCAGTGGTAGCATTCCTACCTTTGAGCCTGGAGACATGTGTTCAAGTCTCATTTGCTCCAGAGGTGTGTAATAACATCTTGGAACAGGTGGTAGTCTTCCCTAGCCGGACATTGCATGTAATTTGATTAATTGGAGAAATGAGTGATTTATTAATGGTGAATAATAGATGAAAAGGGTCAGGAGAGGTTTGGTGGTGGAAAAAAACACTTCCAGATAAATAAAAATGAGAAAAAAAAGCTGTATTCCTCAGAGGGGTGTAGGTAAGTCGGAGGTGTTCCTCATGGGTCTAGACATGGAATGAGCTGCCAGAGGAAGTGGTGGAGACAGGTTCAATTACAACATTAAAAAGGCATCTAGTGGACATATAAATAGACAGGACCCATATAAATAGGAAGGGTTTAGGAGGATATGGGCCAAAAGCTGGCAAATGTGACTTGGTCAGATTGGGATGCCTGATCAGCGTGGACAATTTGGACCAAAGGGTCTGTTTTGTGCCGTATGACTATAATTCGAAGTCGTACTTGTTCCAGAGGTGTGTAATAATATCTCTGGTCAGGTTGATTAGAACATATCATCTGGTTGACAGTTAAAGGGAACTGCATTTTTAATACTGACAATCCGTTCCTAAACCTTTCTCTTTCTGCTTTGCTGATCCCTTTCTGTTTTTGTGAGTCTGCTCATTGCCCTTCATTTTGACAGTTACAAGCAGCCTTTGATGCCCAATATGTGCAATTATACGCTATTATGGATTAAATAGGAAATTTTCTTGATGGCGGTTCATTTGGCTAATTGAAGTCTTTGGATAATATGATAGTCTCAGTGCAGTCAAGTTTTGTTCACTTATTTTATGATTTACCTTTATTTATTTATCTTCATTTGGGTTTCCCTGGCTTGCCTCAATCCTGTGGTCAATTGATCACAATTAAAAATCACACAATACCAGTTTATAGTCCAACAGGTTCATTTGGAAGCACTAGCTTTCAGAGCACTGCTCCGAAAGCTAGTGCTTCCAAATAAACCTATTGGACTATAACCTGGTGTTTGTGATTTTTAACTTTGCACACCCCAGTCCAACACCAGCACCTCCAAATCAATTGATCACAGTAGCTCTTTTAGATCTGTATTAATCTCTTTAAGAAACATTTTCAGTCCATGAAGATCTCATGTTTTAAAACCAGATGACTATCAATGATCCATGTTTACAGAAATTGTCAGAAATGTTTCAAACAATTTACTGTATCAGTAAGCCAAATATTATTTATTTCTTGATGCAATGGCTATTCTTTCATGGTGAAAATAAAGACATCAATCTATATTGTTTATTCAACAATGAATTATGATATATGTCTCTGAACTAAACAGAAATCAAAAGCTCTAGTTACCACGCATAGCGTTTATTGAGGCACAACTGAACCTTTTAATTGATCAATAAGATGAGTGACATAAACAAATGGAACAATCCCTATTTTGCACACAAGACTCACTGTCAAATACTTTCAGATCATTGAAAGCATGACTGCATATAAGTTCCCACTATACAATCAATATTCCTCAACCTGTACCTCAGAAGAACATCTCTAGCTGCAGCAATATTGCTATCTTCCTGTGTCAGCCATCCTTGAATTCTGGAGACACATCACCAAATTAAAGTCAATATTGCCCTTTGCAATTACATACAGTGAGTGGGAGTTGTATTTATCTTATTCAAATTAATTTCTCGTAGGACTTTATGTTAGAAAGAAGATATTTTCATCGTCTTTAAGTTCCAAAGAAGAGTCATTCTGGACTCAAAACATTAACTCTGTTCCTTTCTCCTCAGATGTGCCAGACCTGCTGAGTTTCTCCAGCAGTCTCTGTGTTTGCTTTATACTTCCATCTCATTTGTTTTGAATGAATTTAACACAGTGAAAGGCTGGTACACTATTTGGTTGATTACAAGTTAGTTGTTTTTGGTTTTAAGTTTTCATTCATGTCTAGCTATTGGGAAAAAATGTGTCAGAACTATAAAGTTAGAACTTGATAAAGGTTTATAAGATGATCAGGGGAATAGATAGAGTAGACAATCAGAAACTTTTTCCCCGGGTACAACAGAGTGTTACAAGGGGACATAAATTTAAGGTGAAGGGTGGAAGGTATAGGGGAGATGTCAGGGATAGGTTCTTTACCCAGAGAGTGGTGGGGGCATGGAATGCGCTGCCTGTGGGAGTGGCAGAGTCAGAATCATTGGCGAACTTTAAGTGGCAATTGGATAGGTACATGGATGGGTGCTTAAGCTAGGACAAATGTTCGGCACAATATCGTGGGCCGAAGGGCCTGTTCTGTGCTGTATTGTTCTATGTTATAAACAACATACCAGGAAAATGTACCTTTTTATGAGATGTGGACATAGTGAAGGATTGTTTAAGTTCAGTGTTGGAAATGAAACATTTGTAGTTCTGGTCACAGAAATTCATATTTAACTTGCTTTCATTTTATTTAATCATTTTTTCAGTTCTGGTATAAGATCATATGGTTGCCACTGCTGGAATTTTCCAGAGTCACAACCATCAGATAATTTGTTTATTCTGACAAAATCTGTGACCAAAATTTACACTTAAACCGTTATTCTATCTGCTCCCTTTCCGAAGGTTGATTGTCATAATCAGTATTTCCAGAAAAAAAGATGTGTTTTATATGCAGTTTTTGTTACCACTGTTCTGCATTTTAATTTTTGACTGTCATAAAATTAAGAACTGAGCTCTTTGCTTGGAACTCATTAACAATTACGTTTGGTGGACTTAAGTCTCCACTGGAAAAAAAGTAATTACTAGAAAGAGAATCACAATTGAAGCACAGAATTTCAGGAAAAAGTGAGCATAAAATATCAATGCTTTAAAAATATTTCTTCCAGTATTGCTGCTAATCTGTAGCTTTGCTGCTACCCATGATATTTGCCTGTAATGTAAACAGCTCTGGTGCAGTCTGTCTAACTGGGAACAGACACATTTATCTATTTGCCTATTGAAAGTCTGCTGGTTTGATAATGTAATTAAATAAATTTGCAATCAGATTCAGGACTATTAATAGCAGATTCAAGTTAAGCCATTGCAGTAATTTCAAGATTTTATAACCGATTAATTATACCTATTCTGGCTAGGGTGAGAAACCTTTTAAACTTTGATTCTAGGTTTCTTTTTATTTCTTTGTCCTTGTCAATGTTGCACATGCACAATTCCCTGCTGAAAAAGCCCTCTGCATCTACATCTACAAAGGAACAAAATAGCAAAGTGATTAATGGCGACAGACTGAAATACTGCATGACCTGGCTGGGATGAGCTAGTCAATTTCCACTGACATCAACAGCAAGGCTAGTATCATACGATTCACACTGTTCCTACTGGTGAATAACATGTCTCCAACAAATACATATTCACTTAGCAAGAAGTGAAATATAAGTTAGAATTTAGTGTTGCATGGTATCTTGCATATTTATTTAACTGTAATGGAAGTATTTATGAAATATAAGCTGCTTCTTACAGTTATTGCTTTTCGTGTGATGTAGTTTGGTAGTTGAGCACATAATAAAAGTCAAACAGCATGTTATACAGAAGGTGATTCTGTGCGAAGAAAAAATGAAAGCTTGCTAAAAATGGAAATTAAGGAAAAGGTGATCTGTAAATGTCCAGGAGGTTACTCAGCATCTGGGAAAGAAAAGAAGAGCAAAATACTATAGATGCAGGAGATCCAGAACCAAACAGAAAGTATTGAGAAACATCAGCACATCTGGCACTATCTGTGGAGAGTGAAACGGAGTTAACATTTCAAGTCCAAAGACTCTTCTTTGGAGTGTGAATCTTCAGTTCCTAAAAAGAGTCAGCGGACTCAAAACTTAATTCTTCTTCTCTGTCCACAGATGGTCCTAGGTCTGATGAGTAACCCCAGTACTTCCTGCTTACACTCTGGAAATAAAATAAAGATTAATTATTGAGGTGAAAAACCTCAGCGAAACAGTACATTTTTGAGTTGCGTATTTTTAACATTTCCTACCATTTTCATTGTATTCAAGAAGAGATTTTTAAAAAAAGAATCAAACTATTAGGCAGCAAGCCATTATGCAAAAGGAAGAACCAAAAGAACATTTTGAGTTTACACTTCTGTTACAGTAACAGAAATGTTCACTAAACTAGAATTGTCTGCCCTTTCGAAACATTCTTTTCTAATGAAAATTTCACCAGATCCTGAATTTGGAGTTATTCACAATCTCACCAACAGATGTCATAAATGTTTATTTGATTTGATAATATTCTTATATCAGCAAATAATGGCATGTTATTTCATATTTCTTGGCCTAGTAATGATGGAATAAGCTCCTGACCAGGACTCTAATTCAAATTTATTCAAACTACCACAGACGCTGTGGGCAATAACCTCTGTGCTTGCTGCAGTTTAAAATGGTGCAACATTTTCTGCGACTGCTTTGATTGTTTTGGCATCATAGACCAACATCTGTACCTCTCTAACATTATTTTGTTATTATGGATGTAATTAACAATGTGAAATAAGATGATAAACTGTTTTTGTGATGTTGATTAAGGGATAGATATTGGCTGGGACATTGGAACTAACTTCGATGATCCTCTAACTTGGCTTCACTTCCATGTCAAGCTTTATGCTTACCCTTGCTGCCCATATAATCTCTTTTAAAGATATATTTTCTCCCTCAATAATTTTTATTACTTCCTTATATGTACTAACTCTCTTGTTTTTCTCATCTCAGTATTTTCAGTTACCGATAAGTGACCATAAGTTACTGTGATTTTGAAGGGGCTATGGAGGCAACTGTTGCCATCAATCGTTTCTGAAATGAAATATTACATAAATCACAAAGTTCCTCAAGTACAACAGAAAAGATTGCTGTTGTAAAAACACACAACTAAACTTTCATGTAGAAACTGCTTTAACCAAGTTGTGTGTGAAGTAATCCCACAGAGGTCAGTATCCCATCACCAAGTCACCATTTATTTACAAATGGAGGTTCCTTGACACTGGTCCAGCTCCCTCGGGGTGAACACTCCTGTTTTTATCTATCAGCCTGGGCCCTGGATTGGACCAAATTAACAGCTCCAATCAGGGAACTCATATTCTATGAATTTCAATTGGCTGACATCATTACAATGACTACATCCCTCCCCCTCTGACTCCGAGGACAAATGTTGGTTTTTTTTGTAGCTCCTCCTGGGATGTTTTAGCAACAGGTTAAGCAACAGTTCTCCAATTCTGCCTCTGTTACAGGTGGCATGTAACACACAATAGCTCACCTCTTGTGCCTGGAGCGTGTTGGAAAGCCTTCATTTCTTCCACAGTTGGCAAAAGCATCAAGACAGAGACATTAGCTGAGTCCATCTCATATTCTGAGGTATCTTCAATGCTTGACGGACAGGGAGAACACAATGGTTCCGGAACAGTTGGAAAGGCAGCCGAGGAGCTGGGAACATTTTGTTCCCGCACCGTTTATGACTTTGCAGCTTTCAATTGGTCTGTGTGCTTGTTCAAGACCGTCACACCTCCTGAGCTTTCTATGTCACTGGGGCCGACCTTGTATTGACTATGCCTCTTACCCATGCAGGGCCATTCCCATGTTTGCTACACCAAACATTATTCCCTGAAGTAAACTGTTCCTCACCCCTAGCAGAATCTTGTATCTGGCATTGGCATTCCTGCACGCATGGTGGCTCCAGAATCAAATAAGATCCAGGACAGTTGGTAGTGAATGAAGCTGTTTCTTTAAGCCTGCTTTCAAAATTTGGACAGTTCTCTCTGCCAGACCATTGGATGACAAATGGTATGGAGCTGTCCTTATATGCTAATTACCATTCGACTTCAGGAAATACACAAATTCCCCGCTGGCAAATGATGGCCCATCATCTGTGACCAACACTTTCAGGAGTCTTGAAAAAGATATCTGCAATTTTTCTATCGTTATCTCCATGTTTGACGAATGAACTCTATGCGCATCCAGACACTTTGAATGGGCAACCACAATGACTTAGAACATTTGAGCCCATGAAAGGACCAACATAGTCAATGTGGAACCAGGTCCCGCGTTTACCTGGTCGTTCCCACAATTATGAGGGAGCTGCTAGTGGTAATTTTTGCCCTTCTTGGCCCTCTGAGAGCTGCACCATTAACACGGCCATGCCTGCAGCACACTCTCGTCGTAACTGAAATAACTCCACAGAGGCTGCTATCCCATCACCAAGCCACCCCTTCTTTCCATGTGGAGAGTCCTTGACACTGATTCAACTCCCTTCGAGCCGGCTGTCAGAGTGTTCAGAATGTCTGACACTCCTGTTCTTATCTGTCAGCCAGGGCTTTCTGATTGGACCAGATTAACAGTCCCAATTAGGGAACTCATATTCTATGAGGTCCACATGGCTGACCTTGTTATAATCACTACAGCATGTAGTCATAGAGTCATAGCAATGTACAGCACAGAAACAGACCCTTTGGTCCAACTCGTCCATGCCGACCAGATATCCTAAATTAATCCAGTCCCATTTGCCAACACTTGCTCATATTCCTTGAAACCTTTCTAAACAGCCCCAGCCTATTTCGCCTCTCCCTATAGCTCAAACCCTCCAAACCTGGCAACATCCTTGTAAATGTTTCTTGAACCCTTTCAAATTTCACAACATCTTTCCTATGTAGTGTTCTTTTTAAAATCTATGTGAGGGAAGGAACACATTGATGATTTACATGTTGGAACAGAATGTCTTTTGAAACAGATGTCTCATTTATGCCAGACAAATTACTTCTTTAAGATGGATGCAACTTCAAAAGAAAAACAAAAGATAGTTAATTCCTGTTGACTAAGTAGATAATATTAAATATGCAAATAAGACATAGTTTATATCATTCCAAGAAGTGATGCAGTGTCACATGACATGATCGTATTGTCCTACAAGCTTGTGTCAAGGTGAAGTCTCGGTTATCAGTTGTTACAGTTTGTCATGTTCCTAAATAGAAGTTAACAATTCTCACCCTATCTCAACAACTTTATGTATTCTTTGGCAACACAATAAGATAGTCTAAGTACCATGAAGCAACCATATTCTAGTGTAGCCACTGGTAAATAAACAGCAGATAGATTGACAGAAGGTTAAAAGAGAAAAAAAGTGGAAGAGTTATTGCCATTAAATTTTTGAGCAAACTGCAGTCTCCAACCAAATTGAAGTGTGGCTGAGCTAGTTCTAAAGATTGATAAGGTATTGCACTGCATTAGCATCTAACTGCAAAGCCAAGCAATGAGCAGGACAATAGATTTCTGTGCACAATGGCCAACTAAGCAATGGCCAACTCAGTCAGACAAGGGATTAATGAAAGAACTAAATGCCCCCTTCAGCCCCCAGAAAGATGTCATTGTGGAGCTGGCAAAATTTAATTGACACACCAAGCAAATGCTGCTGTTGTTGATATATTTATCAATGGCACTTTGTGGCTGCCAGAAAACTATAAATATGGCAGCTTAGAAAATTAATTATTCAGGGACAAGATTATTGTTGGATTCTTGATGAAGAATTGTCTCACCTCTTACAGCTAAGATTACTTACATTAGATTAGATTAATTACAGTGTGGAAACAGGCCCTTCGGCCCAACAAGTCCACACTGACCCGCCGAAGCGTAACCCACCCATTCCCGTACATTTACCCCTTTACCTAACACTACGGGCAATTTAGCATGGCCAATTCACCTGACGTGCGCATCTTTGGACTGTGGGAGGAAACCGGAGCACCTGGAGGAAACCCACGCAGACACAGGGAGAATGTGCAAACTCCACACAGTCAGTCACCTGAGTCGGAATTGAACCCAGGTCTCTGGCACTCTGAGGCAGCTGTGCTAACCACTGTGCCACCGTGCCACCCAGCTAAGGAATGATTTGATTTTAAAGGAAACCATTTACTTGAGCGCACAGGCCGAGATGAGTGAAAGGATGACTCATTTACAAAAATACAATTGACTCACCCAAAATTCATCAAATTTAAGTGTGTAAAAATGGGTTTGTATGAATATCTATTCAATGCTTCATGGTCCAATGAGTATGAGTTATATTATATGTTGCCACTGTAGAAAACTATTCACAGACAAAGTTGAGTGGCAGGCATCTCCATCAGATGCCTCAGGTGTAGCTAATGTCTTTCACTTTCTTGTAAAGTAACATTTCTGGCATCATAGTGGCTCTGCCTATCAAATATATGCCAGAGGTAACAATAAAACATAAAACACTAAGCAGCTCAATCAGTGTCAGATCATTAACCTTTCATCACAACCAGGATGCAAGCCCAAAAGATGGCCTTTGGAGCTAAACCCTATTTTGAGATCAGTACTGCTTGCTTCTCTAGTCAGTTTTGCTGACATCAACCAATGTGGTAGCCTGGTTTGGCTTTGTTTTTAGGACTCAAGTTGGTGAAGAGGTTTGTACTTACAGGGGTTTTGCCAGCGAAGTCTATCTCTTCAAGTACACAGCTCATGTATGTTATCAGGTTTGTGAACAGACAGGTTTCCCATTTTTTGAATGAACAAAGTAACTGAAGAAGTTTATAATAAGATTTGTGGTTTTCTGTGTGTTACTCCATATAACATGTTCCACAGAGACTCAGGTTCTTTCTGAGTAAATTCAACACATGTACTTTCTGACCAGGATCTATTAGCTGTAATATTGCAGTTACATCTGAGATTTTGTTGACCTGCTTGTAGCCATTTTAGCCCAAAGTCCTCCCATGTAATATAGTTTGGCATGTGGTATGAAATGCTGAACATTATTTTAGTTCATTGAAACAAGCTGCATCTTATACATGAATTAGGTGTTCCTCTGACCTGTTGATGGCTGTAACACTTTTCCCAGAGCCAAGCACGTGTAAATGTTGCTGGCCTGCAACAAATGCTTTGAGTTTGCATTTTTCTTCCAGCAAAATATTAGTAGTTTAATCCATAGGTTTGTCCAGAAGGATTTGATTAGAATGGAATTCAGTAAAATGTTCAACAAGGTTCCTCATGGCAAACTGATTAGCAAGGTTAGATCTCATAGAATACAGGCAGAATAGCCACTTGGATACAGAACTGGCTGGAAGACAGCACTCAGAGGCTGGTAGCAGAGGTTGCTTTTCAGACTGGAGGCCTGTAACCAATGGAGTGCCACAAGGATCGGTGCTGGTTCACTGCTTTTTGTCATTTATATAAATGATTTGGATATGAACATAGGAGGTATAGTTGGTAAGTGTGTACTGACAGTAAGATTGGAGGCGTAGTGGACAGTGAAGAAGGTTAACTCAGAGTACAATGGAATCTAAATCAGATGGGCCAATGAGCCAAGGAGTGGCAAATGGAGTTTAATTTAGATAAATGTAAGATGCTGTATTTGGAAAGGCAAATAAGGGCAGGACTTATACACTTAATGGTAAGGTCCTGGGGAGTGTTGTTGAACAAAGACTCTTGGAGTGCAGGTTCATAGCTCCTTGAAAATGGGGTCTCAGGTAGATAGGATCATGAAGAAAGCATTTAATATGCTTTCCTTTATTGGTCAGAGCATTGAGTATAGGAGTTGGGAGGTCATTTTGCGGCTGTACAGGACATTGGTTAGGCCACTTTTGGAATTTTGTGGGCAATTCTAGTCTGCCCCTGTCGGAAGGATGTGATGAAACTTTAAAGGGTTCAGTAAACATTTACAAGGATGTTGCCAGGGTTGGGGATTTGAGCTTTATGGAGAGGCTGAATAGGCTGGGGCTATTTTCCCTGGAGTGTCAGAGGCTGAGGAGTGACCTTATAAAGGTTTATAAAATCATGAGAGTCATGGATAGGGTAAAAAGATAAGGCCTTTTCCCTGGGGTAAGGAGGTCCAGAACTAGATGCCATAGGTTTAGGGTGAGAGGGCAAAGATATAAAAGGGACCTAAGGGGCAACTTTTTCACACAGAGGGTGGAATGAGCTGCCAGAGGAAATGGTGGTGACTACTACAATTATAACATTTAAAAGGCATCTGGATGGGTACATGAATAGAAAGGGTGTTGAGGGACATGGGCCAAGTGTTGGAAATGGACTAGATTAATTTAAGACATCGGGTCGGCATGGACAAATTGGACCAAAGGGTCTGTTTTTGTGCTGTACACCCCTATGGCTCTATGCCTCTATGACTAATTGGCAATTTCGGTATGCATGTCCGCCAAATTAGCTCTGGTGAAATCACATTCTGTCACTTGCCATTGACATCTGTAAGAATTGGTTGGCAATTTCACCTGACTGTTGACAGTATGGTCTGATCCCTATATTCACTTGAACTTTAGGTTAAAGTTCTAAAATCTGAAAACCTATGTTCGAATATTTATACTCATCGTCAGAAATACTGGAGTATTTTATTGTTTTTACCCAGTCAGTGCCCAAAATGAGAAGAGTTTGACTACCTTTTCATCTTTGTCAGTTACCTGCTGGTCCCTAAAATAAAATTTGATTCTTTCTTTAAACAACTGAAGTTCTGACAGAATGGCATTGATGAACATATCCATCTTCAGATATTTGTTTACACCCTTTCAAGTGTAGCTTTATTCTTCCTCAAATTCTACTGCAAGAATCTGAATTAATGCGTGGTCACATTTCCTGTTTTTCTTGGCTTCTCTCCTTTTCCTGTCAATAAACATTGGTACTCCTTGAGCAGACCCAATTGGTTGGTCTCTTTCTGTTTTTATCGCACCTATAAAAGCAGGTTTACAGGAGCAGGATTGTGCCTGTACGTGGTGGTTGAGCCTAAAAACAATGAGTTCTGGAATCACATGTGATGTTAGTTCTTATTTACACGAGTTTTCTGAGGTGCACAAGGGCAGAATCAACTGAGAACCCTGAACAGATATGCCTTTATTACGTATAATAGCATTTTTAGGTGTTTAATATTTCCTTTTATTTATTTCTATGAGTGCCTTTTTAATGATATGATATATCATTTCAGCACATTTAATCAGACATTTTATTATAAATCTGAGCTGTTCTGGGTCTTCTGTAAAGCAGCTTTTTTTTTAAAGAGAGATGTAGTGTACTCATTATGCTTCAGTGCATGTTTGTAGCCTTTAGTTTTGGGTGTAGTCTCTTTAGCACTGGATGTCGTTGATGCTTCAATTCTGAACTCTGACACTTTGATGGATAACTGCTCAGAAAAAGACTTTTTCCAATTGGCACCTTGCGATTATTTGTTCAGAATTTTAAGTTCACACGCTCCCTCACCACCAGACGCATGGAAGAACGCCTCATCTTCCGCCTCGGAACATTTCAACTCCAGGGCATCAATGTGGACTTCAACAGCTTCCTCATTTCCCCTTCCCCCACCTCATCCTAGTTTTTAACCTCCAGCTCAACACTGTCCCCTTGACTTGTCCGGACTTGTCCGACCTGCCCAGCTCCTTTTCCACCTATCCACTCCACCCTCTCCTCCCTGACCTATCACCTTCATCTCCTCCCCCACTGACCTATTGTACTCTATGCTACTCTATCCCCACCCCCACCCTCCTCTAGCTTATCTCTCTACGCTTCAGGCTCTCTGCCTTTATTCCTGATGAAGGGCTTTTGCCCGAAACGTCGATTTTGCCTGTCCTCGGATGCTGCCTGAATTGCTGTGCTCTTCCAGCACCACTGATCCAGAACTTGCTGCCATGTCTAGCCTTTAATGCAGTTTGTGTTTTCCTATATGTCAGTCCGCATACCATAAACCACAGGGACTTGGTTTCTTTCTGAATAGAGTATCTTGATGGTTATCTACAACAGTAAGTATTTATAAGGCTACAGTATCCCAGACTTATGTACATAGTCTGAGTTATGTGCTTACTAATGTTTCTGAACACTATATAATTAACAGATTACATTGACTGCATTATAGAGCAAGGGTGATTGTTGGAGAGACAGGTAACTTTATACTGGAATAAAACAGTATCCGATTTCATGTGACTGTTTTAAATGCACAGGCCTTTCTGGCCTGGAATGTATGCTATAATACAGCAGACTGTACTCATTCAAGTTTGGAGAAAGAAGTCTATCTCATGAGGTACTTATCACACACATATATTTTTGGAGTCATGAATACACATGTTTTTCATTTTTGTCTCACAAGATTACACCAACAACATGACTCCAGCAGGCTGGGGTGTGAATGAGCATTCACAACATACTGATGAATGCAATACAGGTTTCCGGTGAAAAGTTCAGGAAAGCCAACCAGACAGAAAGATTCTGAAAACCTAACACCAAAACTTTACCACCCGTTTGGAAAACTGTATTTTTAATTCCTGCCAAATCAACTTTCCACAGCTGGCCTTCTAAGCTTCAGATGGGCCTGGAAAATTGTTCTGAATCTGCCTGTTTCCACCCAGAAAAGCTCACACATTCCTACCTCTAATTGAAGTTGAAAATTAATTCAACATTAAAACAAAGAGTTATGACACTGATAACAAAATCAACAAAGTAGCGCTCAGGGATGATCCCAGAGTTAAACTTAATGGATCTATTGGACTCTATGACTCTAATCAACATAGATCTTACACAACTAGAAAAAGCATTGCACACAAAGTTTGTGTTGGGTGAGAGTTTAGAAAAATTTGTAATAAATTCACAAATCTGGATGCAAAATTTACCCCTTGTTGAAGTGTGGAATATTCATGATATTAGACTGAGAGGTTTGGTTTCAACAGAATACCCTTTGGTATCAAATCACTGTCAGAAATATCTGAAGACAATGTCAAGTATCCAAGAAGGATTGGATGGAAACATAGGTGCTATAGGTGATGTCTTGTTCTATGAATCCATTCAGTCAGAACGTGATATTAGAGTTCAAGAAGTACCACAACATCTACAGGATGCAGGACTTCAACATCAAGTGTGAGTTCCCACAGCTGACTGTCATGTTTCTTCAGCATATTATGAAAGCACCTCATGTTAGAGTTGATCAACAAAAGACAAAAGTAATCAAGATGTTTCTTGCTCCATGTGAATTTTTCATGGGAAGAAGTCTGAGAAGTCAATTCCCTACTCTCCCAAGTATACTTATGCTGCATTTACAAGCAGATGACTTGAACAAGTTATGGGAGACATTCTAGTTAAATATGGAGCTACAGCAGGTGTCGTAGAGCATGTAAGTTACCAGACCTCTATCAAGGAAATCCAATGTGGATTTATGATCAGACTTGTCATGGCAAATTGTTTTAACAAGCAACATGTCACCCAAACTGCAAGCAGGCTTTGAAATTATACAGATGAAACAGATGCACACTAATATCCACAAGGAAGCAAATCACTGAGAGTTCAACAGCATTGAGTAGACCAAAGATACTTCATTCATCAAAACTTCCAGATTATGGCCTGTATTTGCAATGACAATTCTCAGATGATCATCTGATAATTCTTATACTACCCAGCAGAATCTGAGAGATTACAAAGACAACCCATAAGGTCCCAATTGAAGCAGTCTCAGTTCATGTACAGAAATACCTGGGCAGGATTCAGTCTTGGTCTGAAAGGTGGCAGGCAATTACCATCTCAAAATAGGGAGAACATAATCTCACACTGAATCGCCCAGTATTATCATCACCCTGGAGGTTGCCATTGACAAGAAACTGAACTGGATGGTCAATATAAATACTATGGCTCCAAGATCAGCTCACAGGTTTGGAAACTCTACAGTGAGTGTCTCATTTCTAACTTCCCAATACCTGCCCACCATCTACAAGAGTCAAGATTAGTGTGGTGCTAGAAAAGCACAGCTGGTCAGGCAGCATCTGAGGCGCAGGAAAATCAATGTTTCGGGCAGGAGCCATCTACAAGACACAAGTCAAGAATGTGATGATTTATACCCCATTGCCTAAATGGGACAGCTCCAATAATATGCAGGATGCTTGACTTCATCCAGAATAAAGCAGTCCACTTGATTGACACCTCACTCACTACCTTCAATGTTCACTCCTTTCACTACTGATGAACAGTGACAGCAATGTGTATTTTTACAACATAAATGCAGTAACTTACTGAAGACCCTCAAAGAACCTTCTCTACTGAGGACCTTTACTATCTAAAAGGACAAATGCAGCAGATGCAGGGCAGCTACAGCTGCAGGTTCCCTTCCAAGCCATGCACCATCCTATCTCAGGAATATATCATATTCCTTCACGGCCTCTGGATCAACATCCTGGGACTCATTTCCAACCTGCACTGTGGATGTACTACAACCAAAGGACTGCAGCCCATTGCCATCATTTCTCCAGGGCAATTTGGGTGGGATATAAATGCAGGCTTAGCCCCCAATGCCCACATCCTGTGAACCAGTAAAGAAATGAAGATTCCTGAATATGTAGAACCAGCATGATCTTGCAGAACATCATCAGATGATATGATGGAAAAGGAAAATGGGATATTGATTATAAATCTACTGGTTTGTGGGTTTTCTCAGTTCTGAGCTCATTACAAAATTATTTACTTTCCTTTAATTGTGTGGTATTTCTTCTCTGTCACAGATCAAACTCCTCTGGCATTAATATTTTTGGTCCTACTTATTATGACTTCTTTTAGTCACACAATCAATATTTTTTTGCAATTCCAAGATGAACAAAAATCAATATGACAAAAGGGTCCAGTTAGTAATTTATTCTTGTTTCTGAACAAACTTTGGGTATTACAGCATTTTACACCAAGCAGTGTTCTTAACATGTGTTCTAATTCAAATGTTCTACCATATCATCAATTTACTTGGAGATAACCCATTAGAACATCAAGACAAGACTGGTTTTACTTGTACCAATATTGTGCAAATGTTTCGCTTTTAATAGATCGAGATCTTGAAAATCTTGCAGAAATTCTAACAAATCAATTGTGTGGTTTGAAGTTGATCATAACATAATGGCATGGGAAGGGGGATACATTTGTTTCATTTACACATACAACATGGCCAATCAAATCCAAAAGAGCTAAAAATTCTCACTTCATGTCTTTTCACTTTTTTATGAGTGTCTAAATGGTAATTTAAGGTATTTTAGGAATGCATAGGAACAGAGGACTTAAGATCAAGAATGGAGCACTCAAGCATGGCTTTGTGAGGGGCAGGTCACGTCTCACAAATCTTAATGAGTTCTTTGAGGAGGTGTCAAGACAGGTAGAGCAGTGGATGTGGTGTATATGGATTTCAGCAAGGCATTAGATAGGGTTTCCCATGGTGGCTCATTCATAAAGTCAGGATGTATGGGATACAGGGAGATGTGGCTATCTGGATTCAGAATTGGCTGGCTGACAGAAGGCAGAGAGTGGTTGCAGATGGAAAATATTCTGCCTGGAGGACAGTGTTGAGTGGGGTCCTGCAGGGCTCTGTTCTTGGGCCTCTGCTCTTTGTAGTTTTTATAAATGACTTGGATGAGGAGGTTGAGGGGTGGGTTAGTAAATTTGCAGATGACACAAAGGTTGGAGGTGTCATCGATAGCATAGAGGGCTATTGCAGGCTGCAGCGCAACATAGACAGGATGCAGAGCTGGGCTGAGAAATGGCAGATGGAGTTCAACCTGAATAAATGTGAAGTGGTGCATTTTGGAAGGTCGAACTCGAATGCTGAATATAGGATTAAAGACAGGATTCTTGGCAGAGTGGAGGAACAGAGGGATCTGGGTGTGCAAGTACATAGATCCCTCAAAGTTGCCACACAAGTGGATAGGGTTGTTAAGAAATCATATGATGTTTTGGCTTTCATTAACAGGGGTATTGAGTTTAAGAGCCATGAGGTTTTGTTGCAGTCCTACAAGTCCCTGGTGAGACCGCACTTGGAATATTGTGTCCAGTTCTGGTCGCCCTACTATAGGAAAGATCCAGAGGCTTTGGAGAGGGTGCAAAGAAGGTTTACCAGGATGCTGCCTGGACTGGAGGGCGTGCTGTATGAAGAAAGGTTGGATAAGCTCGGTCTTTTCTCTCTGGAGAGAAGGAAGAGAGGATACCTGATCGAGGTGTACAAAGTAATGAGAGGAGTAGATAGAGTCAATAGCCAGAGATTTTTCTCCAGGGCAGGATTGACTGGTACGAGAAGTCATAGTTTGAAGATATTAGGAGGAAGGTATGAAGGAGACATCAGAGGTAGGTTCTTTACGCAGAGAGTTGTGAATGCATGGAATGCTTTGCCAGTTGAGGTGGTAGAAGCAGAGTCATTGGGGGCATTTAAGTGACTGCTAGACATGCACATGGATAGCAGTTAGTTGAGGAGTGAGTAGGTTAAGTTACTATATTTTACATTAGGATTAAGTCTCAGCACAACATCATGGGCCTATGGGCCTGTTCTGTGCTGTACCTTTCTATGTTCTATGTCTAACGTTTTTAATCTGTTCAGCCATTCAGTAAGATTACGGTTGAGCTACCCGTGGTCTCAGCACCTCTTTTCTACATACTCTACATCAAACTTTAACTTCTTTGTCTTTAAAAACTCAACGAATGCAATCTTGAATAAGTTCCTTAATGTTGCCTCCATTGTATTCAAAGAAAAGGAATTCCATCGACAGGTGACCTACTGAGAACTGAAAATCCCCATCTCTGTCTTGAAAGAGAACTCATATTCTCAATCTGTGTCCCCTTGTTCTAGTCTCCTCACAAGAAGAAACATCCTCTTAGTATCTACCCTGTCAAGTCCTCTCAGTCTCTAACATGGTTCAATAAGATTGCTGCCTCAATTTTCTAAACAGCAAACTTTCCAACTTAAATATTTTTCATGCGTACTATTGGGGAATTCCAACTCATTGACAATACCTCAAACGCAATATCAACATCACCAAACTAATTCCTATTTGGATCCATTGTACTATTAATACTTTTCTGTCTAGAGACTGGCAACATGTTTTATTTGGACAGGAGGGGACACAGGATGGATTTTTACACCGTTACTTCAAGAAGCTTATGCGATGGCAGGCTATCCAGATTTTGTTTTGAGATGAGGAGGAGTTAATTTTGTTTTGAAAGTTTCTTGAGGAAAAGGTAAACAGAACATGACAGAATTCTTCACTGGAATAGAAAAAGAAGTAGTCCAATCCAAAATTAGCATCTAAACAATGGAAACTATGAAGCTAGGCGAAGTGTGTTGGCTGCAACATGCAGCCCAATGTCATTATAAGGTATGACAGTAGATTAACAATGATTAAAAGTAGAGCAATGAATACGTGCATTGCAGCAGTTTTACATTCTCTTTTGACAGAAGAACACAGCATAAGATGTGTGCTGACCATAGTTGACAAAATAAATAAAGGATACTATTAAATCCAAAGAGGATTTGTATAAAGTTGCTAGAAAAATGAGCCATCTCAAGGACTGGGATGCTGGTTAGAATTCAGTAAAGGAAAAATAAGAGCTTGATTAAGAAGAGGAGGATCATAGTTCGAGAGTAAATTTGCAAAAAGCCTAAAGATGAACAGTAAGAACTTCTACAAATTTGCAAAGAGAGAAAGATTAGTGAGAAAATATAGTCACCCTGCAGTCTGAAACAGGAGAATTGATATTAGATAGCAAGCAACTAGCAGAGGAATTGAACAATTACCTTTATTCTGGCTTTGCTGAAATAAATGCAAAAGCATTCCAGAGGTCTTGGGTAAACAAAGGTCTTTCAAATAGGAAAAATTGATGGAAATTTGAGTTGGAAAAACAATAGTGCTGGAAAACTCAATGGGACTGAAAGCTGATAAATCACTACAGCCAGTTAATTTACATCACAAAGAACTAAAGGAGGGGTCCATCAAAATATTAAAATTGTTAGTTGTCATCTTCCAAAATTCTACAGGTGCTGGAATAGTCCTGGCAGCTTGAAAAATGATAAACGTAACCATACTGGTTAAAAGGGATTGGATGTAGGTGAAGTCACCGAACATATTTGAAAAATAAAGAATTGGATTTTGAAAGTGAAAAGTGTCAAGGGTTATGGGGAGAGAGTGAGAGCATGATGTTAAAGTAGAGGATTAACATTGGCCATCAGCTAAATGGTGGATTTGATGTGTTGAATGGTATAAGTCTGCACTTTTGTAAACAGTAGAAATGACAGTAACTTGAATTTGAACTATACCATTGACATGATGAAATGCTTTGAAGTATTTTGCCAGTTGGCATGAGGAGGTATATAATCAATAATGAAGAGAAAGGTTGGGAAGTACAATTAAAAACTTTGTTGAAAAGATGGCTTTTAAACATATGGAAAGGTGAAATGATTAGAAAGGGAGCTCCTGAGAAGACTGATGGCTGAAAACTCAACTGCAAATTTGAAGAAGTGGAAGGATAGAAAGAAACAGGAAAGTGCCAACCCATTTAAGGGTGACTACCTGGCGAAGCTAACAAAGCGAAAGCAGAATGAGATTGCAGAGTGATAGTTACAGAAATAAATATATGCTCAAATGATGAACTGGGTTGCAAGGCAGTGAATGGAAAAGTGATGGTGAGCAGGAGAACAAACAGTGCAAGATAATAATCACAGGATTCTTTTTGGTAAGTTTGAATTATGGAGAGAGACAAAATGGGATGGGATGATACTAAAAAGGGCATAAGAATATTAAATCTAATGCTTCAAAAATGCATCATATGGTGTTTCAGTAGAAGAGGTAGAGATGGGAACAATATTACCCTGTTGATAGATATAATGTGACATTTAACACTCAGTTCAGAGGGCATTTGAGTGGTGGAGGGGTGAGAATGATGACTTCAATCTTAGCAGTATTGAAGTAAAAATCATTTTGGAATTTAATGTTTCAGCATGCTAACAGTGAAGGTAGCTAAATCTTTGTTATTGCAACAGTTTGGGCAAGAAATGCAAGTTTTATTCAGAAACTACAGTTTTATTGAATTTAATTGTTACAAATGGAATCAGCGACAAAGAGAAAGAACACAGATCTGATCATATGGTGTCAAATTCAGCCAAGAAATACTTCAGAGGCAGAAAATCTCAGTGTGAGTGACACCACAGCAGCTATCTTTCATAAAGAGAAATCAATTATTCTTATCGATTGAAACCATTTTGAGAGTTTTTACCCACTGATTCTTTAGAAACACTTCAGAATCTTCAACAAGGAATATCTTAAATAATTCCTCTCAAGATACTGTAATGGCAAAGGAAATTTTAACTTTATTTTGAAAAGCAAGTATAAGGAGAAAACAAATCCAGATTTTCCCATGGTCCAGCAGTGACTATTCCAGGCTCGATGAGGGTAATGCCTGGGGACCCTGTGGAATCCCAAGCTTGACAGACTCCAAAAGTAAACTGAAGATTCTGTGAGCCAATTCTTCGATGTATGGAATGGTCTGAAAATACCCCTTTAAATCAGATAATTCAGAATTAAAACAAATAAATACAATAATTTTGTATAAAAGTCTGTATGAGATTGCCACTTTTTGGAAATTCTGACCCAGTAATCCTAAACAAAATCTACAAATCTACAAGTTTGATACAGTGATCAGCAACTTCAAGTATGTATCAACAGTCCATCACTGCAATAACATTCAAGAGCATCCATCTTTTCACCAGAGAAATTAATGCTTTCAGATCCCTTTGATAGATTAGAAAATTGGAAAGTGTACAAAATGCAATTCAGAAGATTTCTAACAACTTCAGCTTTGGACACCAAATCAAATGTGGAACTATATGGGAAGAACATGAATTATTTGTTACATTGTCAATATAACTGATCAATGACAAACAAATTGCATTTGACAACCTCAACATTTGAGCATTATTCCACTTCAAGTGAAAAATAAGACACTGGCAATATCATGCTTCAAAAGTGGATACCAATTTCCAGAGAGTGTGTAAATAACTTCATTGATGACCTGTATGTATTATCTAAACAATGCTACAAAGGAAACTTACAAGAGCTCATTTGTGACAGAATCGTTACGTTTTGACATTAGGATTAAATCTCGGCACAACATCGTGGGCCAAAGGGCCTGTTCTGTGCTGTACCTTTCTATGTTCTATGTTCTATGTTCATCTTGTTGGAACAACACACTGGAAATGTGTTGTTCACTCCCTTGCAGTAGTAAGGATTCCAGTCTTCATTTGTCGAAAACATCCAGAACCCAGTCATGAAATGTATGAACATTAAGCACCCCTCTTTTCTCGTGACCTTGCCAGATTCCTCTGTAGTCACAAACCCAGTCAGCATATTGTCATCTCATAGTCCCAGCAGTGACCCACCAGGGCCTGGTGCTGTTGGCACTACTCAGCGGCTGGTCAATCAGAATGGCTGCCAGCCTTTGAGGGTGGGGTCTGCTATGCCTGAGGAGTGGAACTCACACTGTTACCATGTTAAGGTTGCCACCAACTAATTATCACAGCAGTCAGCTCTTTATAGGGTCACCAATCTGCCAACTCAATGCACCCCTCTTGCAAAAATTTATCCGCACATGAAAGAAACCGACATGACCTTGAACTGATAGATCCAAAGTAGGCCACAGAAAACAGACTGACTCCTCAATTTCAAGTGGAACACTCCCAAGTGCAGCACTGTGAATTCAGGTAATTCTCCATTTGATGATCTGTCAGTGACAAATTCCAGCCCTGCACAATCCAAACATAAACATTTCAGTTTGCATTGCCTGAACTAATCCCCACATCCTTCCCTTCAATAAACAATACAGAATTTCATGTCATTCTGAGTTTGATTTGAACTTGATGCCTGAAATGGGTGGGTTGCTCAAGTTCTGGATTTGTGTTAAAATGACTTCCACAAAAGGTGATTAACACATCTTTAATTTATTTCAAAAGGGCAAATAATCCTGGAGATGTTGCTACTGGTGACATTAAGTGATCACCCTCTGTATGTGTTGATTCTGAATATTGCAGATAACTGCATTAAAAAGAAGTGGCATTATCAAGGATCGACAGTTTAGGCCTAAATTCAAATTTCATTATCTTTATTACACACGTAATTTTTTCCTTACGCTGATTTATTGCCCTAATTTGTACAAACTGATAATATTACTGTTTGTGCTGCAACAACCTAATTTGCTTTCTGTAATGTGATACATCTTTTTTATCTCATGTTTGCCAATCTGCATCTTGGCTTTTTGTTAGCAATTGTAATTATTAACATAAAAAAAATTATAGTGGAAGGAAATAACTATTGTACTAAATATTTTTTCTTGTTTTGTTCTTGCCATTAGAATGATGGAATCCCTATGGAATGCCAGTAACCACGCTTAAGAGGAAGTTGAATATAAAGTGTGTTAATCTAGGGATATATTTGCTATGTGCTTGAAAGCCCTGAGTTTTATCGAGTGTGTTAGATTTCACTCTTGTCTCTATCCAGCCATGACTGTCTTTCTTCCTCACTGACAGCAACTTCAGGACCAAATTGACAGGCCCTTAAAGCCAGCTGACGAAAACCAGCATTAATTAAGTCATTGCCGGACTGTAATTTTGTTAAGAAGTAAAAATCTAATATGAGAAAAGGTTACCGAGTCCTTTCCTGTGTCAGAATTTCTACACAGCATGAATATTAATGTACGTAATGAAGACAGTCTTTGCTTCATCAAACATCATTCCAAGCACAGGTGCCAGCAGCAAACTCCATTGATTTGTTCCAAAGGCAAATATGTCAGGAGAGACTGACTGTCCTACTCCTTATCTGAAATTCCCAAACCTTTTTTTTGTTTACTAATGGACTTTTGTTTAATAGACCTTCCCAGGATGCTTATGGTGTAGGGACATCGCATTTGCAGGTTTTAACAAGAAATCAAGTCAGTGCAAATGATCTACTTATGCATTGTCTAAATCATTTCAGTTGCCATCTCTAGTCCTGGCTGTTCATCCCACATGCAGTCTCAAGACTACTGATACAGAAAGACAATTAAGTGATAAACTAAGAAATCCCTGTGTTTATGAGGCATTATGAGGCTCCCGTGCAATGAATAAATGTGCAGGCTGCGGGACAAGGTGTTTATTAGCTCACAGCAGCCATTTATTGTTGAGAACACTGTGGGGTTTCTAGGTTTATCACAATTATACTAAATGTTTGAAGGTTTTTTTTAAATTAGAAAAGCAGTCTGACAAAAACTTTTGCTAATGACATTGCTTTCCTGCTCAGAATTGTGGGTAAGATGCCACAGAGGACTGCTGTTTTCCATGTTTAACTCATCACAATGATGTGATTCTTCAGTAAGGTCTTGCACTGAGCAAGTTTATGGTGGTATGGAATTTATCTTTTATATTCAGCTAAGACTTTTTGACATTGTCCCTCCCACAGCTTTAAGGATGCCATAATTCCCTTTTATAATTGGCAACAATGCAAATAACACGGTGACTTAGCAACCTTAAATTAATGATTCTGATTTTAGGAAAATGAAGAATCAGAGAAAATCAGGTATTTGAAGTGGAAAGAAAGGTAAATGATAAAACAAAATTACTCATTTCCATCACAGAATATAAATTCTCTTCAGAAGTGTTTTCTTTTTCAAACAGAGACAGTGAGGCATGCGTATTTGATAATATGCCGATTAATACAAAAGGTAAGGCCACGCAGGTTTACGGGCAACATATGATCATGGATAGAGGATTGGCAAACCAATAGAAATCAGAGTTTTTGTATAAATAGGTTCTTTTCTGGTTAGCAAGATGTAACTAATGAAGTGTCACAACGTTTGGTCCCCAAGCTCCAACTACTTATAATCTATATCAATGACTTGGATGCAGGGACAGAATGTAATAGCCAAATTTGCAGGTGACACTAACACAGGTAGGAAAGTACATTGCAAATAAGACATAAGAATGCACAAATAGACATAGATAGGTTCGGTGAATGGGCCAAAATTTGGTAGTTGGAGTTTAGCATGGATAAGTGTGAGACTATCCATTCTGTTAAGAAGAATAAAAAAGCAACTCAATATCTAAATGAAGAGAAAGTGCAAAATGCTTTAGAGCAGAGGCATCGAGGTGTCCTCATGCATGAGTTGCAGAAAGCTCGGATGCGGGCACAGTAGGTAATATGGAAGGCAAATGGAAATTTGGCATTTATTGCAAAAGGAATGTAGTATGAAAATAGGGAAATGTTGTACAAGGCATAAGTGAGACTGCATCAGGAGCACTGCATACAGTTTTGTTCACCTCAATTGAAGAAAGACCATAATCGCATGGGAGTCTGTTTAGAGAAGGTTCAGCTAGCTCCCTTCCAAAGATGAAAGGGTTATCTTACAAGAAAAGTTTGAGTGTTTGAGGCCTGTATTTGCTAGAATTTAGGAAGATCTAACTGAAATAAATAAAACAGTCAAAAAGGTTGATAAAGTAGACATAGAACAGATAACTGAAAACATAAAAAATGCGAGATTTAACAAACAATCCATGTCTTCTTAATTACATAATTTTAGTTACATCACACTGTAAACTTTTGCTATAAATTCTTATACGCCACAACAACCTGATGAAGAAGCAGTGCTCCAAAAGCTAGTGCTTCCAAATAAACCTGTTGGACTGTAACCGGGCGTTGTATGATTTTGACCTCAAGGTTGTAATTAAAGTTAAAGTCATCTTAGTCTTACCAGACCAGTGCTCTGCTCTCTCATTAGAGAGATGATTAGTAGTGGGTTAATCTGAAGGTGAGGGAAGTGTTTGAGATAGAGAGACCGTCATGGTAAGGTTAGCCAGTGGATGAAGCATTCATATCCCTCTGCATGACAAACTAGCCATCCAGCCAACTGAACTGCCTGTGGGAGTTATGGGAGTATACTTGTGGGAGTATAAGAATAGCATTCATATCTTATTTGGAAGAAGAGCGTAGACACTGCACGTGGCCAATTATCACCCCAGGTCCTGCAATGCTGAAATTTGTACTCCCTAGACCACACGGTGACCAAAGGAGAAGTTGGCAGCAAGCCACTCACAGAAGACTGTTAAAATGATTACATGACATCCAAGGATGAGCTGGCCCTGGTGCTCTCTTCATAGCCACCATGCCATAAGACAAAATGTGATGCAAGTATTATACTATGGAACAGCCACATTTATGTATCTGATTCAGCCTCCCTGACCACATTAGCATTCTTTGGCATTTGAGTTAATGATGGCACAGTGAGGTGAAAGCACACAGACATTTCATATCATTAGTATGCAGTTTTGCATTGCCACGGAACATCAAATGGCAGCAAGTCAATAAGTCAATGAGTTAGAAAATAAGGAAGAGCTCAGTGCCAGCACTCCATGGTACCAGGCAACAGCACAGATAAAGGCATCCCAGAGGTAAATGTATCAGATATAGGATATAGGTCACAGGCTGAGGACCATAGTTGTGACAAATGTAATGAAGGCTGGTGGCAGTCCCCATCAGAAGGCAGAGACTAGCAATAACTATTCTCAGGGTACTGGAAATGCTGAGCCTCTGGGCTTATTTACTAAGAGGGTAGTTCTGGAGCAGCAAAAGGAGAGGAGTCAACATTTAGTACATTTCCTGAGTCTCTGCACACTCACATAAGGATGGAGTCGTGCCATTACTCAGTTAAATAAACACATGAGTCACTTCATCGAAAGGTTGGTGAAACCTTGAAGAGATACCAATGCACCAGGACAATGATTGAATGCAGGAACAATGTGATCTCCTTAATAATATGGCTGCAATGATCAGAAGACTGCAAAAATACAGAGATGGCAGGCAGAAGCACAAAAGCACTGGTGAGGGATCTCCTACACAAGCACAACTCCCAATGCAGTCACACTGTGAAGAGACTTGGTCTAGCCAGTCAACTGGCAATGGGAGTTCCCCTCAAGGTGTCCCATAGTCAAAAGCTGGCCTTAGACCACCCTGCAAGCAACACACTTGTTCCATATGTCCAAGCAAGAGGCTCCATATCTGCAAGTGGAGCAACCTGTGGCCTTGGCAACCAACGGCATGACCATGCAGAGGAAAGGCATCTCCCTTGACAAAGCAGGCTGTGGGCCCATCTGAATTGGGCACGACCATAGGAACACTTGTCAAATATGTTGACAGTAATTTCTCCAATGACTGCACATGGTTGTTGTTTGCACCAGCTGTCCCTGGATTCTGTCTGATCAGAGCTGCAGATTTCTGCCATGGATCTTCATGAGATAGGCCAAACTGATTCATGTCCCACAGATCGTCAGGGACATTGGATCAGATATCCCAGAGTTAGCAGGATCCAGACTGCAGAATTTGTTTCCCTTTTCCCTTCTGTTTCCACTCTGCCTCATCCATGAGTTGTTATGCCCCAAACAGCAATGTACTCAACAGACAAGTTGTCACCTTTTTAAATGACTGATAGTAAAATTCTCCCAGTCATTAATGTTACTGCCGTCTATATCGAGGAAAGCTTCAAAGGGTTCTGGAAGCATTTTGTTTCAGTTCTTCCTGCAACACTGGCCATATGAGGGTTATATGAAAGTTGTAAAAAAAAATGACCTGAGGGGGAGATACCTTTTGGCTATCCAGACACAGACTCTAGTCCATCAAAGTTAATTTTGCAGGAGGTCTGTTTGAATGCTTGTAAAGCTGGCTTCAAGAAGGACACCAGCATTTTTTTGATGATCCTGACTTTGTATCCAGAGGACACAGCAGGGGCATTACTGATTGAATTTCTCTGGCACTCTCATGTATCACTGATACACAGTTCAAGGTTCTTAATCTTCCACTTTTGTCAGGTGTCTCACCTGAGCTGACTTTTCAATGCAAGCTCCTCGTATCTTCCTTTAATGAGACAACCTAAAGGGCAGTGGTAAGTCTTTGTTGAAATCAAGACCATGAGAGGAGCTGTCTACCCCAGTGAGAGCTGCCAGCAGTTTTTGCTTTTGGCAGTGCCATTGAGAAGGTCATTATAGCTGCTGGAAGGTTAACTGCGTCACAAGGATGAAGATGAACTTTGCCATTACTCAGTTAAATAAACACATGGGTCACTTCATTGAAAGATTGGTGAAACCTTGAGGAGATACCAACGCACCAGGTCAAAGATTGAATGCAGGAACAATGTGTCTGCACATTGTGTCTCCTTAACAATGTGTCTGCAATGATCAGAAGACTTCAAAATACCAAGATGGCAGGCAGAAGCACAAAAGAACTGGTGACAGATCTCCTACACAAGCACAACTCCCAATGCAGTCATATTGTGAAGACACTCAGTCTAGCAAGTCAACTGGCAATGGGTATTCTCATCAATTCCTGATGAAGAGTTTATGCTCAAAACATTGATTCCCCTGCTCCTCAGTTGCTGCCTGGTAGGCTGTGCTTTTCCAGCACCACACACTTTGACACAGGGATCAAGGTGTTTGGTTATCTGCATCTTTTGGGAACAATGAAAAAGTTTCTGGCAGTGGAGATTGTGGAACTGGAGCATTAGGGTTGGAAGCAAGGGCAGTAGGTGGCTCTCAACAGTCAATTGTATGATCAGACATGTGGAAATCAGCATCATGACATGTCTGTCAGTAATCACTTTAAACAGAGGTATGGAGAGGGTGAAAGCTTGAAACTTGCAGACAAAAATGAAAGAATTTTATCGAGTGCTAATTGCTTGCATTTAAACTTTAAGAGGGAATTGCAGATGTGAGATTCGCTCCCAATAAATTCATATAACCTTGTAAAGTAATAAGAATTTTCATCTAGGAAACAAAGCATGCAAATGGGGATCCATTTGCCAAGTGGTATTATCGCTAGACTAATAACCCAGTTAACATTCTGGGGAACAAAAACCGAAATTGCTGGAAAATCTCAGCAAATCTGGTAACATCTGTGGAGAGAAATCAGAGTTAACATTTCAGGTCCCTTCCTCAGAAGTGCTTCAGAACTTCAGAACTTCTGTCTAAATGACATAGATGTTAGTTGATGAATTTGGAAGGCTAATAAATCTGGAATTGTTGTTTTAATGTGGTCCATTTCTCTTTTGGGATCTTCTCCAGTCATTTTAATGGCATGGGATAATATCTCACTGCTGTCATTATGTTATATTAATGATAATGGTCTAATTATCACCTCATCCGGGATTGATTAACTCTAGGTTTTATATTATTTAAAACAATAAAACACACCACAAGTTATGAAACAGACATTAAAACAAACAAACAGATTTCTATGTGCAACTTGCAAACCCAAGGTAGACTAACTGCCAGGCAGTCAAAACATTGTCAACATAAAACACATGAAGTCTTGAAGATTGAACTTTCCTAAAGGCAAGACATGTGCTCAACAATTGTGATGATCCTTTTTTTTCCGTAGCGAGTTATACAAACTAGATGACCTCTGGCATTCAGATGTTTTTGTCAATGCATTTCCTAAATCTACAAACAGTCTGCAAGCCAGAGTATTGCAGCAATCATTCTTCAGCAAACAGGTTCTTCATTTAGCTAAAACCCTTCTTTATCTTCAGTGAATCAGTCTGTTGGTGAAGTTTATTTCTGCTGTGTTGCTGCATGTTTGGGTAGTGTTTAGAATTCTTTGCTCAGCCGCCTGATGTCCCCTGGTTCTAATTCTCTTGGATCTTCACAGACCTCAAGGCTATACCTAAAGACATTATCAAAGTGTTTAGGATTACTGCTGTTACATCCTCAGTACTTCTACCTCAATCTACAAATTGGGTACTGTATATATCTTCTGCTCAAATCATATTCTTGTTGAGGGATTCATAGAATGTTCATGTGCAGGTCTCAATGATAATCTCTAAGAGTAAGTGAATCACTGGGATATTCTACAGTCTCCTAGACACCACTAGAGATATGGCCTCAGATTTAGAAGTGTTCATCAGCTCTCACATTGCCTATTAGCCAGCCAATCCCTGTTCTCCCTCTGGCCCTGCTCAAGTTCATTCCAGAGCATGCACGTCGAACAGTCTTTCCATTGCCTGGGCAAAAATAATTCCCCATTCAGGATCCAGGCCAATTATCCTCTACTTTAGAGCACTCCCATGCGCATGGGTACATGGTCAAGCAGCCCCACCCTCAGATGTCATGGAATGGCTTATCTGAGCGTGTTTACGTTTTTGGCTATTGTGCTTCCTTGTTGGTAAAGATGGAGTTCAGGTATTGGCCCACTGTCAGTCTTAAGAGACAGAGTTTGGAAGACACATTTCCCATAGCTGGTCTTGATATTTCTTTGCAGGGAATAGAGAAGAGTATGAAGAACTAACAGTTCTGAAGAAGGGTCACTGAACTTGAAATGGTAAACCAAAAGAGAAAATGCTGGAAAATCTCAGCAGACCTGGCAGCATCTGCAAGGAGAGAAAAGAGCTGACGTTTCGAGTCTAACTGACCCTTTGTCAAAGCTTTGACAAAGAGTCAGTTAGACTCGAAATGTCAGCTCTTTTCTCTCCTTGCAGATGCTGCCAGGTCTGCTGAGATTTTCCAGCATTTTCTCTTTTGGTTTCACATTCCAGCATCCGCAGTAATTTGCTTTTATCCAGAACTTGAAATGGTTATTCTTTTCTCTCCACAGACCTGCTGAGTTTCTCCAGCAATTTCCAGTATCCACATTTCTGTGTTTTATTATCCCAATGGTAAGATGTTCAGTAAGATAGATTTGTTAAATATACACTTATAATTATAATTAATGGACAAAAGCAAGGAACTTTGCTTACTATTGTACCTGCCACACAGTGCACTTAACTCTTATATCTAGCAAAGAAACTGTGAGTCGAATATTATTAATAATAAACAATAATATTTATTTATATAACACAATTAATACTATAACAACATACACTGTAAACTAACAATTTACACTATAAATTTAATCAACTATCTTGTCCCTTAACTGAACTCTGGATGATCATTTCCCACCAAAGTAGATCTTGGCCTTGATCAACGTGTGATGGTCGCCTGGTCTTCTCCCGATGTTCCCAGGGGTATCCTCATTTCTTCGTTGTTGGTCTCGAGCTACTGCTCCTCAGCGTGGTGTTGCTGCGATTCTTATATCTGAAAGTTTTTGTATCTTTTTGGGACTGTCCTTACTATCCACCAATGGATTGATCAGGCCTCGATCACCCTGATTGATCAGACCCAACCAGACGTTAGCATGTCGACAGTAGATTGGTCCTGAGGCATCCATTCTTCAAGGTGTTGGGTGTACATAGCTCCCTCCAAATAAGGGTGTCTGATACACATCCTGAGGTTTCTAATCACCCTGGGGTGAGCATTCCAGTTGTTTCTATTCAAATGCAAATTTGGATATGTATTGTGTGGTCTGCAGCTACCAGGTCGAATGCATACTGTTTGTTTGTAGCTGCAGCATGTTTATTAGCACAGTGACTTTGGTCAAGGCTTGCCTCCATTTCCCAGCATGCCTCAGTTATTGTCCAATCTTTGTAAATCTATCTTAAATTTGTAATTCTGAGTGGCCGTCCGGCCACACTATTTATATACAAAGTGTTGTTACCATAAAAAAAATGGTTAAAAATCACACAACACCAGGTTATATTCTGGATCAGTGGTGCTGGAAGAGCACAGCAATTCAGGCAGCATCCGACGAGCAGCTCGTCGGATGCTGCCTGAATTGCTGTGCTCTTCCAGCACCACTGATCCAGAATCTGGTTTCCAGCATCTGCAGTCATCGTTTTAACACCAGGTTATAGTCCAACAGGTTTATTTAGAAGCACACTAGCTTTTGGAGCGACACTCCTTCATCAGGTGACTACCTGGTGTTGTATGAGTTTTAACTTTGTACACCCCAGTCTAACACCGGCATCTCCAAATTATAAAAAAACATAGCTTTTGTGGTGTCTACTGCTCCTGCAGTATTTCAGTTTGGATAGTAAGTGAGATGAAAGTATTGTGCTGCTCCTTAAACGATTGAGTTGAATTGAATTTATTGTCATGTGTACAGAGGCACAGTGAAAAGCTTTGTCTTGCGAGCAATACAGGCAGATCACAGAGTTAAGTAGCATCGATAAGTAGATAATAGGTAAACAGCGGCAAAAACAAAAACACAGGTACAAGTGAATGTTAAGAGTTTGTGAGTCCATTCAGTATTCTAACAACAGTAGGGTAGAAACTGTTGCGAAACCAGCTGGTGCGTGTGTTGAGGCTTCTGTACCTTCTCCCTGATGGTGGAGATTGTAGAAAAACATTGCCAGGGTGGGATGGATCTTTGAGAATGTTGGCAGCCTTTCCTTGACAGTGGGTCTGGTAGATGCTTTCTATAGGTGGGAAGTTAGCCTTTGTGATTATCCGGGCCGAGTTCACCACTCTCTGTAACCGTCTCCGATCTTGAATGGTACAGTTGCCATACCAGGTAGTGATACATCCAGACAGAATGCTCTCGATGGGGCACCTGTAAAAGTTGGCAAGGGTATTTGCCATGATGCCAAATTTCCTCAGCTGCCTGAGGGAGAAGAGACATTATTGGGCCTTTGTAACCAGTCCGTCCACATGAAGAGTCCAAGAAAGCTTGTTGTTGATGACCACTCCCAGGAGCTTGACACTCTCCACTCGTTCCACCTCTATACTGTTAATATGAAGGGGGGGCATGAGTAACATCCCGCCAAAAGTCAATAATGAGTTCCTTGGTTTTGCTGGCATTGGGAGCTTGATCGTTCTCAGCGCATCATTTTTCCACGTTGTCCGTCTCCCATCTGTAGTCTGTTTCGTCGCCATCTGAGATTGACTGACTGGTGGTGTCATCAGCGAACTTGTAAATGGCATTAGTTTTGTATTTGGCGACGCAGTCATGAGTACAGTAGGGGGCTGATTACGCACCCTTGGGGGGCTCCAGTGTTGAGTGTAAATGGTGATGAAATATTGTCCCCAATCTTCACTGATTGTGGCCTGTGTGTCAGGAAACTGAGGATCCTGTTATTGATATTCGAAATAACCGTAAAACAGGGAAACAGTACATTTTAAAGTTGATGGAAGTTCATGGATCGAGTTTATAAAATGGTTTCAAAGCTAAAGTAAAACTCATGGTGCTTCACTCTGAAGTGTAATATGCTTAGGGCAGCAAATAGAAGGTGAAGGTAATTACCAATGTAGGAGAATATTGAGGTGATTTTGAAAGTAAAGAGGCCAGGGAGCAGAGAAAATCATGAACCATTCATATTTATTGTGAATTATTCTTAGTTAAAGGTCAATTTAGCTTTTACATTTATACAACGATATAAATTGCTCAACGATGAAATGGATTTGGAGTGATCTGTGGAGTGTCAAAAATCATTGGAATCTGTGAATTCAATTCTGACAAATCATGCGGTATTGACCTACTATGATCCAAAGGAAAGAAAAACGGGTTTCACAACTGATACATCACCGCAGAGGTTATGTTGGTCTTACCTCAAATAATGGAAGATCATGTGGAGCAGCCAATAGCTAACACTGCATAGCAAAATTACATACAGGTTGGGAAAGAAAAAATTAGCAACCACATTTGATTTTACTAGCTTCGACAAAAATTCATACAAAACGAAGATTATTTGGTTATCTCTATATAACGCACTTAGGATCATAATTAGTACAAAGAAGGAAGTCCCATTCCTTGCAGCAACACAGTTTCAATGATGAGTGTTGATTTTAATGACACATTGCTACAGCATAGTTGTTCATATATTGTGAGCATTTTGTCAAGATTTCTCATGTGGACTAATACATTTCTAACAACTGTGTTATTGACAACATACACAAGGGTCTGTCAGAGAAATGAGTGAAGGAACTCACAACAACCTGATGCTCAGTAAACTGTTCAAAATATAATGACTGGCTGGCCTAAAGAAATTGTCAGACATATTTATATATTCACATGTGTCAATGAACTGGATATAGATCTAGACGGTCTGTCACATGACTCAAGAGTCATTATTTTGCTAGAGTTTCAAGATAGGAGAAAGGAAGGGCTGCAGATGGGGGAGACCAGAATTGAAAGTGTGGTGCTGGAAAAGCACAGCAGGTCAGGCAACATCCTCCTCTGATGCTGCCTGACTTGCTGTACTTTTCCAGCACCACACTCTTGACTACAGTTTAGAGATGCATCACTCAGGGAACTTTATCAAGAGCACATAGGGCAAGTCCCAATAAAAGCAGTAGCAAGAACAAATGAACAGATAGACAGAGATAATAAAGAGTTTGTGAACATTTTTGAATTGTCTCTCTTAATGAAAAATTATCCAAGCAACATTCCTTTCATATCATAGAATGGAACAGAAAGAGTGCTTTGTTTTGGTCACTAGGTATAGTATGTGGATAAATGTTAAATGCATGTCTAATAACACAAGTGTTAAAACTATTGAGGTTTTGCTAAGTTGGTTTGCAATTTATAGCTTGCCGGAGATGTTAACATCAGATAATGATACACAGTTTACAAGAGATGATTTTGAAATACTGCTGAGTAAGAATGGAGTCAAACACATTCTCATCAAATGATTGTACAGAAAGAAGTGAATAGATATTGAAAAGGGCTTGGCATGAATATCTATTATAGAGAAGCAGTGGTTGCCATGTTTCTCTTCAACACAGTTAAACAATTTTCTGTTCGGTTACAGATTGACTCTGCAATCCAAAACAGTATGCTTGTGTTTAAACACTCTTCTAGATATTGCTTAGTTTTCTTAAACATGATGTTGGTAGTGAAGATAAAGCAAGTCAAAGTTGAGTTGAGTTGATGCACCAACCATAAAACCTAAAGTATTCAGTATTAGGCAGAAGGTCAAGGTGAAAAACAGCAAGATGATAAGGAGAAATGTGTGATTCGAGTTTTTGTCAAGAGACTTGCCCATATCTAGTGAAAATCTGAGTGACTTCATCAGTGTCATTTACATAGATAATTTACATGAAAGAGAAAATCTGAGAAAGGTAAAGCATGAGAAATCTCTGATAATCCAAATTCCTACTGCGGCCTTAAGTGAAACTCAGGAAAAAAGTTGAAGTCAAAAAGAAATTGAAAGTTTGCCTGTATTACAGAATTTATCAAAAGAACAAAGTGGAGTCAACAGTCAAAGTCAAATTCAGATTTGACTCAGTCAGAAATGTTGAATTAAGTAAAGCTAATATAAATGGAAACAGACACAAAGAGAAAGAAGCCAGATAATTGAAAATATGTATGAGGTAGAATATATCTGTTGTTTTCTTCCAAAATCTCTTGCAAGGTAATGATAATTTTGTGAAATACGTATTGGTGCTGAGAAAATGATAGCATGGAAATAACACTGCAAATATCAGTCACACATGTCTGTTGTAATTGCAATAAAATCACATTTGCAACTCCAGCTTTTAAATTTCAAACATTGTTGTTATCAGTTTAAAGATTTTATATTCCAAAGAAATTGTGCGCATGTATCAATTTGCATCTAATTGTATTATTTTGGTGAGGAAGGAGTGTAATACATTACAAGATCTGAGAATTTTGTTAAATTGCCATCTCTTGTAGATAATGGAAGAGAACCAGAATGAAGACCAGCAAAGGCAGACACAGGCAACAGAGGTGAGGCAGGATGTGGAAGATGGCAGCTCCAGCGTAGTGACAGTCCACATCATGATGTCCAGCCTGAGACCCAGAGGTGTCGAAAAGTGTAGGGCTGGAAAAGCACAGCCGGTCATTCCTGATGAAGTGGTTATGCTCGAAACGTCGACTCTCCTGCTCCTCAGGTGCTGCCTGACTGGCTGTGCTTTTCCAGTGCCACACTTTTCGATTCTGATCTAGAGTATCTTTCTCCTGATTCCTAGAGGAGTGGAGATGTCCATTTGTTGCTTAGCTTTCTATAACTGTACTGTTCTGCAAGGTGTAGGAAGCTTAGGAGTTGCCTTTAGATTCTCCACAGAGGGAACTGCTCTATTCTGCATCCTGCTCCACCTATTCTGTTTGCCTGTGCTAGTCTTTACTAAGCTCCCCTTCCATGAACTTTATTACCAGGTCCACAAATCACTGCGATGTAGTTGGAAACACTGGAATATTTTAAGTTGTTGGTGGTTTGTTCAAGCAATCTTCAACTCTCAAACCTTCTTCACTTAGACACTATTAGAAAGCTTATGAATCCAGTGTGGACGTTTGATACTGCAAATGGTGCTTCCTCACTCTCTATCTTCTTTAAACTCCAAAATCTCAGCTGTGGTTCAATGAACAATGGCCTCCTGCTAAGCAGCTACCTCAGCTGAACAAGATGCTGACAGTGTGGCACCCGTGTAAAATTGGGAAGTTTTTGCAACGCTGTGTTAAATACTTTTAATTGCCCATTTCTGGGCTTCCTGCTGCTGCCGAGAACATTATTTGGAAGCAGTAAAGCACTGGCCTCTGAAGTAATACATAACACTCGGAAATTCATCTCGATCTCATTTTGAAACTGACACCTTCAGTAAGATAAAGACTCCACCTTTCATATACTCAGATTATGGATGTAAATTGTGGCATGCAGCTTTGCTGAGTAATTTGGAGATGGCTTCGGCCTGGATTTTGCAGCAGGAATGGCACATGCCACTAACTAGGCAGAATCTGACACCCTCATTGAGGAGATTTTGGTGGTAGATGGCATTTAGAAAGGCAGGAGAGCGATGGGTGAAAGTCATCCCACATCTTCCCTAACTAAACTTATGTCAGAAGACTCGTGGGTGCCTTCTCACCCTGTTGCCAAGCACTTAAGTTGGCAATCATCCTATTATCCATAAGACTTTTATTAGATTGACCCAGTTCAACACCACAGCCACATTGGGACTTTAAGGCTATACAACTATCTCAAATTTATTATTTTTAAATTGTGGGACATGGGTGTCGTTGCCCGGCCTTAACTGCCCTTAAATTGATGTCTTTTGAAATAACTCCACAGAGTCCGGTATTCCATCACCCACTCACCCTTGATTGACACATGAATAGTTCTTGACACTGAACCAGCCCCCTCAGGGCCAGCTCCCAGAGTAAACAAAACTTCCGACACTCCTGTTTTTTTTCTGAGGGGGTGAGGAGATGGCCTAATAGTATTATCACTGGACTGTTAATCCAAATCCCAGATAATGTCCTGGAGATCCAGGTTTGAATCCTGCCGCAGCAGATGGTGGAATTTTAATTTGGAATGAAGAGTCCAATGATGAATCCATTGCCGATTGTCAGAAAAACTCATCTGACTTACTAATGTCCTGTCGGAATGGAAATTGCCATCCTCAACTGCTCTGGCCTACATGTGACTCCAGATCCAAAGCAATGTGGTTGACGTTTCACTGGGCAATACGGGGCAGCAATAAATGTTGGCTTAGCAAACGGTGCCCTCATCCTATAAATGAATAATTTTTTAAAAGTTGAGTATTCAACAAGCAGTGGGTAAGGATGTCATCACGCAGGAAACTATAAAAGCAAATCTGGTTGGGGCTGCTTGCAAACATTCAAGGGTTTCCCCTCATTTAAAGACACCTATTGCCTGACTCAAGGTAAATGACATAAAGAAAAAGATGCCTACTGGGAGCCAGCCCCTGTCATTGCTATTGCAACCCGCCCCCCAAGAAATGTCAATGCAATAGGAAAACAGGCAGAAAGAACATGTACACAGAAATGTAAGGTATGTGATTTATACATCTGCCTGAGTGTCTGAAGGGCTTTAATGATTAACTTTGAGGTATCTCTAAAACCATAGTTATTCATTTTAAAGTACAGTCTCAGACATAGTCTGAATGTTTACATTGGGAGAGTTTTTATGAGTGAACAATATCAATAGTTGTACATTGATCTTTTAGTTTAGAGGGTTGGAGTTTTTTTTGGTCAAGGGAAACACCTATCAGTTGGCTAATAAAATGATTTTGAGTTTTAATTTGGCATTTTTGTCGAAGTCTCGGTAAAAGATCTATGTGTAAGACAGTGGTTCCTAACAGAAGAATGGTTTAGAACTGTTAAGAAAAATAATACTGCAGTGTAAGGAGTTTACATATAAGATTTGAGACCAGTGGTGTTTGGATAAAACCCTGAAGGAGTTATTTGAACCTGAGAAAGTCAAAGCTCAGTTGTTTGAAGGCTCCAGGAAGATATTATCAAATTCTCAAGATGGGGAATTGAAGCCACAATTAAGTTAAGCACTATAAATAAAACAAGCAGAAAGGAATTCTCTGTGGTGTGTACCTTTTTAGATTAATGTGACTGCATTTTACTGGGGTGTATCTAAGTTTAAACTTGTGCTACATGTAAATAGTTTGGTTTATTCTATTTTATCTTTTTCTTTGCTTCTGTTAAAACTTCCGTTTTATCGCTAAACACAAATCTGCAGTATTTTGCATTTATGTTTCAGTGAAAGATGACCTCCCCGAAACTAAAACTATAACAAATGATTTATCAAGCCAGATCTCCATCGAGGATCTGATCTGTCCAAAATTAACATTAGTTTGAATTAACAATGTGCATTACGCCTGTTTCAACTCAACAAAGTTATTCACTTTCTCGGGTGCTCTAATTTTTCCCTTATTCATTTCTTAGTCATTAGTTGTTATGTTTTTACATTCTATCCAATGTTTTGCTATACCACCCAGCTTTGTGAAATTATATGTGTTTTCTTTGAGTTAGCTGCTGGATAATCACAGATTGTAGTTCCTCCCTGTTTTGAAATTTAACTATCAGGGCATTCTGAAATATCACCTTAAGTGTCATTCACCACATCCCTATTTATCTATCCATTGATCTAATGTGGTGATTCACTTCTGCTGGCTTTATGCTTTCAGAATTGCCATTATTTAAAGTTAAAATGCTATCATTGACCCATTCTACTCTTCCTCAAACTAAAAATCAATCATATTATGATCACTACTATGAAAGGGCATTTTCAGCAAGAGGTCCTTAGTTGATCTTATCTAGTTGTAAAATATCAAGTCTAATATTGACTGTTCTCTAGCTGGCTCCAGAATCTGATGTTAAAAGAAGTTATCCCAAAATATCCCATGAACTCCTCAGCTAGGCTATTTTTGCCCACCTGGTTTTTCTTCGAAGATAGAGAAAATGTTAATTGAATATTTATGTTCTCTCAAAGCCAACTTCAGATACGGAAGACTTCACCTAAACACTGCAAAGACTGTCAATTCCAATCTTCCAACTAAGCAAGCAGAAGGCCAGGAAAGAACTTCAGATCCAAATCAGATCAATATAATTGTGCACTATCTTTTATTTTAGCTGTAATTCTTTGTCATTGTAGGCTCACCAGAGTGCATTAGTTGTGAAAGGTGAGTAAGCTGCATTTATTATTTGCATAACTTATGAAGGTGACCAAGTATTAGATAATAAACTAATATATAGACAGATGATAATGAAGACATTTTCTTGTTACAGAGGCTGACACAGTTTTGCCAAGTGTTTCATTACTAAATATACAAGTTCTTCCTTCTCTTTTTTACACTCTTTTCTTTTATTTCTCTAATTTTTCCTTTCTTTTTTCACTCTCTATTTTCTTGTCTTTTTCTATTTTCCTTTCTCTCCAGCTCGTGTGGAGATAAATGGCTGAATGAGCTTAGGACAGTCATATTTCTAAGAAGTGGTAGCAGATGCATAATAGTGATGAGGAGAAATTACTTCTTTCAAAGGGTTATGAATCTGTGAAATTCATTATCCCAGAGTGTGTTGGATGCCCGGACATTGAATACATTTATGGAGGGGACAGACAGGTTTTTAATTAGTACCAGATGGAAGGTTATGGGGAGCGGGCAGGAAAGTGGAGTTGAGGCCAAGGCAAGATCAGCTATGATTGCATTAAATGATGAAACAAGCTTGACGGGCTGAAATGCCTACTCCACTTCCTAGTTTTTATTCACTTACATAAGTGCACGAAAAAATAAAAAGACTGGGACAGTGTTTGAAGAGTAGCCTTGTTCCCAATAGTCTGGTGAGTGTATACCCAACAAGAGTGTCCATGTCTGTTCTCTGTTGCACTTTTTTTTAACAGATTGGTTATCTTATTGCTGATTGCTGTCAACCAACAACACTGCAAAATCACCATTGGAGTGTTCTTGCTCATTCTCCTGATGATGGATTGATGTGCTGTAGGTTGGTCTGAGCTGGCTTCTGTTCCTATATGATATAATATCATTATCAGTGATAACTTCTTATAAGTTGAGCTGGTTTATATTTTTGAAACAGCTTCTGGATCAGTGGTGCTGGAAGAGCACAGCAATTCAGGCAGCATCCGAGGACAGGCAAAATCGACATTTCGGGCAAAAGCCCTTCATCAGGAATAAAGGCAGAGAGCCTGAAGCGTGGAGAGATAAGCTAGAGGAGGGTGGGGGTGGGGAGAAAGTAGCATAGAGTACAATAGGTCAGTGGGGGAGGAGATGAAGGTGATAGGTCAGGGAGGAGAGGGTGGAGTGGATAGGTGGAAAAGGAGCTGGGCAGGTCGGACAAGTCCGGACAGGTCAGGGGATCGAGTTTCTGGAGGTTAGAAGCTAGGATGAGGTGGGGGAAGGGGAAATGAGGAAACTGTTGAAATCCACATTGATGCCCTGGGGTTGAAGTGTTCCGAGGCGGAAGATGAGGCGTTCTTCCTCCAGGCGTCTGGTGGTGAGGGAGCGGCGGTGGAGGAGGCCCAGCACCTCCATATCCTCGGCAGAGTGGGAGGGGGAGTTGAAATGTTGAGCCACTGGGCGATTTGGTTGATTGGTGCGGGTGTCTCGGAGATGTTCCCTAAAGCGCTCTGCTAGGAGGCGCCCAGTCTCCCCAATGTAGAGGAGACCGCATCGGGAGCAACGGATACAATAGATGATATTAGTGGATGTGCAGGTAAAACTTTGATGGATGTGGAAAGCTCCTTTGGGGCCTTGGATAGAGGTGAGGGAGGAGGTGTGGGCGCAGGTTTTACAGTTCCTGCGGTGGCAGGGGAAAGTGCCAGGATGGGAGGGTGGGTCGTAGGGGGGCGTGGACCTGACCAGGTAGTCACGGAGGGAACGGTCTTTGCGGAAGGCGGAGAGGGGTGGGGAGGGAAATATATCCCTGGTGGTGGGGTCTGTTTGGAGGTGGCAGAAATGTCGGCGGATGATTTGGTTTATGCGAAGGTTGGTAGGGTGGAAGGTGAGCACCAGGGGCGTTCTGTCCTTGTTGCGGTTGGAGGGGTTGGGTCTGAGGGCGGAGGTGCGGGATGTGGATGAGATGCATTGGAGGGCATCTTTAACCACGTGGGAAGGGAAATTGCGGTCTCTAAAGAAGGAGGCCATCTGGTGTGTTCTATGGTGGAACCGCTCCTCCTGGGAGCAGATACGGCGGAGGCGGAGGAATTGGGAATACGGGATGGCATTTTTGCAAGAGGTAGGGTGGGAAGAAGTGTAATCCAGGTAGCTGTGGGTGTCGGTGGGTTTGTAGAAGATGTCAGTGTCAAGTCGGTCGTCACTGATGGAGATGGAGAGGTCCAGGAAGGGGAAGGAGGTGTCAGAGATGGTCCAGGTAAATTTAAGGTCAGGGTGGAATGTGTTGGTGAAGTTGATGAATTGCTCAACCTCCTCGCGGGAGCACGAGGTAGCGCCAATGCAGTCATCAATGTAGCGGAGGAAGAGGTGGGGAGTGGTGCCGGTGTAATTACGGAAGATCAACTGCTCCACGTGGCCAACGAAGAGACAGGCATAGCTGGGGCCCATACGTGTGCCCATGGCTACCCCTTTGGTCTGGAGGAAGTGGGAGGATTCAAAGGAGAAATTGTTAAGGGTGAGGACCAGTTCGGCCAAACGAATGAGAGTGTCGGTGGAGGGGTACTGTTGGGAATGTCTGGAGAGGAAAAAACGGAGGGCTTGGAGGCCCTGGTCATGGCGGGTGGAGGTGTAGAGGGATTGGATATCCATGGTGAAGATGAGGTGTTGGGGGCCGGGGAAACGGAAGTCTTGGAGGAGGTGGAGGGCGTGGGTGGTGTCTCGAACGTATGTGGGGAGTTCCTGGACTAGGGGGGATAGGACAGTGTCGAGGTAGGTAGAGATGAGTTCAGTGGGGCAGGAGCATGCTGAGACAATGGGTCAGCCAGGGTGGTCAGGCTTGTGGATCTTGGGAAGGAGGTAGAACCGGGCAGTGCGGGGTTCCCGGACTATGAGGTTGGAAGCTGTGGGTGGGAGATCTCCTGAGTTGATGAGGTTCTGAATGGTCTGGGAGATGATGGTTTGGTGATGGGGGGTGGGGTCATGGTCAAGGGGGCGGTAGGAGGAGGTGTCCTCGAGTTGGCGTTTGGTTTCAGCGGTGTAGAGGTCAGTGCGCCAGACTACCACTGCGCCCCCTTTGTCCGCTGGCTTGATGGTGAGGTCAGGATTGGAGCAGAGGGATTGGAGGGCTGCACGTTGTGAGGGTGAGAGGTTGGAGTGGGGGAGTGGGGTCGACAGGTTGAGGCGGTTAATGTCCCGGCAGCAGTTGGAAATGAAGAGGTCGAGGGCAGGTAATAGGCCAGCGCGGGGTGTCCAGGTGGATGCAGTGTGTTGGAGGTGGGCGAAGGGGTCCTCGGAAGGTGGGCGGGAGTCCTGATTGTGAAAGTAAGCTCGGAGGCGGAGGCGACGGAAGAATTGTTTGATGTCACGGCGTGTATTAAATTCATTGATGCGTGGACGGACGGGGACGAAGGTGAGTCCTTTGCTGAGGACTGATCGTTCGTCCTCAGTGAGGGGGAGGTCTGGGGGGATGGTGAAAACTCGGCAGGGCTGGGAGCTGGGAGCTGGTGTGGGTGTAGAGCTGGGAGTGGGGTCGGAGCCAGTACCTGGAGTGGGTGTGATGGTGGGGGGAATGGGGTTAGAGTCATGAGCAGGGGTAGTATTCCCCTCGGGGTTCTGGGGGGTGGGGATAGTGACAGTGGGGTCTGTGGGGGGCGTGTCAGCAGAATGCAGGTGAGTGGCGCTGGTGGGGTCGGAAGTGGTGGCAGACACGGCAGTAGGGGTGGCGGAAGTCACTGAGCGTGTGGCATCGGTGATGATGTGAGGGCCGGGAGTGGCTGTGGGAGTGGCCATGATGGGGGCAGAAGTGACATCATCAATCAGCGTGGGGGTGGTAGCTGCATCAGCCGCATGGCTAATGGTGTTTCCGAGGCCAGGGGAATCTTCTGGAATGTTCAAGGAGCGCTGGTTATGGAGCTGGGTAGATAAAAGTTTGTTGTACTTACAGTTTTTGATGTTTGAGATGAAATTGAAATACTGTTTGTTGAGAGTATGAATTCTCCTGAGGATGTAGTACAGAGTGGGTCCTTTGCAATTCTGAGAGAGTGTGGCCCTCAGCTGAGGCAGGGCAGACTGTAGAGAGGTTAGGTACCGGCGCATTACTGCAAGCGTGGAGCGGAGGATCTTGATGGAGAACCGTTGCTGGTGTTTTTGAATCTGTAATCTGTACTGTTTGTCCTGTTCGGGTCCGAACTCTGCTGGTTTAAAGGTGGTCCGGAGTCCGTGTGGGGTGAGTTGGTTACGGAGACAGGCACTGAGGAAGCAAATGTGGCTGTGATAGCGAGTTTGTTTCAGGACATGGTTGAAGAGCTTCAGGGCTGAGGAAATGACCTGGGAGTTGCAGTGAGAGAGAGACTCCCTGAGATTCTTGTAGAGAGAGGAGGAAAACTTCTTCAAGGCAGGCATCCTTGCAAGAGGATTCGCAGTAGGGTTAAAAGCAACGAGGTAAAAACAATGACTGCAGATGCTGGAAACCAGATTCTGGATCAGTGGTGCTGGAACAGCTGTCAATATCCAAATATTTGCTTCCCTTGTGTTTAGATTGGTAACTCATACTTCCTGTGAGTGCATAATTTTAGTGGTTCTCTACCAAATTGGTCATCATATAACTCTTTCAATTTCTTCCATTTTTAAAGATGACTATCTCATGTCTTGGAATGATTAGACAATTGACTGTTTGGTAAGGTAATTCACATATGCATTTCAAGAATTGGCTGTGCTGGGGATGGTAGTCTCTTTTCCTCTGGTTTTGCATAGAAATGCAGCAATACAGAAAAGCAAAAATGTTGCTTTGTTGCTTAACAAGTTGATAATTGATTTCATAACATGCACCATACATTTTACGAGAGGGTTTCACATAAATACTGGAATATGGTCATACCATACATAATACATATATCTTGAAATAGTTTCAGTGTATTGTGGCGACCAGCTGTCAGACACTATCCGATCTGGGATACTGAATAAACTAAAACTGGTGTACATCATGTCAACAAGTGTGCTGTTAAATCATTGAACACAGGAAAATAATCCACCACAAAGATGCGGACGTCCCCATGCACAGTGACTAAGTCTGTTAGTACTTTCGACCAAGGAGGTGTTGGAACATCGTCAGGATGTGGAGTTTATACCCATTGCCATGGTTGATAGCTTTGCATGCCTTCCATGCACTTACAATTTTCTGAAAACCCTGATTCATCCTTGGCCAGTGCCAGATTCATGTGCTAGCTGATCTATGCACTCGCTTGGGGCGGCATGTTGGCTCAGTGGTTAGCTCTGCTGCCTCATAGCGCCAGGGACCCAGGTTCAATTCCCACCTCAGGTGACTGTCTGTGTGGAGTTTGCACATTCTCCCCATGTCAGTGTGGTTTTTCCTCCAGGTGCTCCGGTTTCCTCCCATAGTCCAAAGATGTGCAGGTTAGGTGAATTGGCCATGCTAAATTGCCCATAGTGATAGGTGCAGTAGTCAGGGTAGGAAAATGGATCTGGGTGGTTTACTCTTCAGAGGGTCGGTGTGGACTTGTTGGGCCAAAGGGCCTGTTTGCGTACTGTAGGGAATCTAATCTATCCATGTAGCCTTAATGTTGCATGATCACAATATCTTGACAAAGGTTAGAATTTACTTACCCTTGAAAGTGATTAATTGTCATATGGTATGTTTGTCTCTCTCTTCATCTTCTCAGGTAGTGGGGGTCTTTGGTCAGACCAACTCTGGATAATGATCATTTGCAAGACTTGTAGTTGCTCAACATCAGTAGTTGTTGAGCGCAACTGTTCAAAGTGTAACAGGTCAACCTTGAGGATATCTTCAATTGCATAATCTAGAGCATCAGTGTGTGGGGGATCAAGAGGAATATTTTGATCTTGGTGTGGGCTGAGTAATCTGTTCATCATATCAGATGTAATCATCTATTACCTGACTTAATGTCTCATTTTCACGTCATATCCTTGAAGAGCATTAGCTGAATCAAAACCAGAAATTACTGGAACAGCTCAGCAGATCTGGCAGTATCTGTGGAGAGAAAGCAGAGTTAACATTTCAGGTCCAGTGACCCTTCTCCAGAACACTGGCTGACTTGATTCCATCACATGTATTCTGTTCTCTCACAGTGGAAATGGTTTGACTGTGATTAATTGTGACTATAACAAGATCTGTACATACTGGTAGTCCTATCATGGCTGGCAGTTGATATCTACCAGATGATAGAATTCAGACAGCCAGGGTGAGATTTCATATTGGCAATGCAATGTGACTCTGGCAAGACCAGAAATAAATCTTGTATATGCTGTGAGACTGTCTCTCGTAAGCTGTAATTTCTCTTGCCCAGGTACGCATCGTTCAGGATGTGTGGCAGTAATATATTAGCACCAACTCACATTTTGATTTTTTAGCATGTGTTGTCCGACATGGTCAGGGCATATGATATTAATTATTATAAAAGCTTCTGATCACCTTATAATGTTAACATGGTGTGTAATATGAAAACCTGGTTATCTTCTAAAGTTTGCCTTTCACTTGGTTGACTCTAAACCTCATTGATGTATTTCCATTTGTGCACCTTCTTAACACATTCCTGTTGCCAGTGTTATGGTCACCTGTGTTCTATTCTGGGTAAAACTGGAAGAACTGCAGATGCTGTAAATCAGAAATTGCTGGAAAATCTCAGTAGGTCTGGCAGCATTGGTGGAGACCTGTTATTAGTTTCAGTTCTGAGGAAGGGTCACTCTGATTAACTCTGATTTCTCACCACAGATGCTGCCAGACCTGCTGAGCTTCTCCAGCAATTTCTATTTTTGTTTCTATTCTGGGACTGGCTTGGCCTTTGGAAGCATATTTTTTGCACATGCCCAATATCACTTGGTGACTCATGCTTCACAGATATCAATAAACACTATCCACGACTGCCTTAAATTTGTGAAGTATACCTCCTTAAGCCATGGGTCCCAGGCTTCATGTCAGTGTAGATTAAAACTGCTCCTTTCTTAAGGACACACTTTCAACTGCTGTTCTGAGAAACTGTTACTTATGCATCAACTGTCAGGAATAGATGAAGGTCCTTTGTTCTGTATTGTTCTGTACTGGCTTTGTATTCCAGCCCAAAAACACACTTCAGCCTTTTTAGTTTTAAATAAGGCAATTTCTGATATTTGTTTTATTCAGAAAGAAAGTGGATTCTAATCAAACATAAATTAACTCTGTATTTTTGGTTGTTAATGCTTGAAATTCAGATCTGTACATTTGTCTGTACTCACAGAACCTGATTTCAGATGAGGAACTCTCTCTTTGACTGAATTGTCAGTTGTTCAAAGCTGTTGCCTGGTTGGTCATCAGTTAATTTCCAATTGCGGCCACCAAGAAATTGAAGTCTTACATCTATGGTTACAGTTGCAATCATACTGTTAGTTTGTCACCAACAGGGTCTGTAACTGATAAAACACTGTTTTTGTTGTCACAAATGAAACTAGGCTGGATATCATAATAATGAATAATCCAACAGACATTTAATGCAACTAAGGATTTTATAGAAAAAATGCATTTTTCAAGCACTTAACTGTCTAATCCAAGTGTTAAACTGTCAGGTTATAACACAGGAGCATGTTTCCAGTAGTACAGATACATAACCTATTATCTGAAATTCTTGGAGTCAGTTGTTTTTAGGAATTTGGAATTTTTCAGATTTCAGTATAAATGACATTCTCACAGTGAAATAAAAAGTATTACCTCACAGCAGACGCACATGTGAATAGTATGAGTGCTGAGACACAATTGACACCTGCCAGTACTGAGCCATGTCTCCATTACACATCTGAGTGACTTGGGTTGAATAGGTGTGGAGTTGGGTCACGTGTTATCACGCTAAAATGTTGCTCCATACTCCACAAAAAGAATTTCAGATTTCGGAACTTGTCAGATTTCAGAATTTGGGATAAAGATTGTGTACCTATGTCATGCTTCAAATAAGGTGGAGTATGAGATTCTTATTCCTTCAGATCATATTCTCTGATGCAGAGACATGATAATGAATATGGCTCTTAAGTGCACACTGACATACTAATCACGAGGCAAAAGACAACATGATTTTGGTGGAGAATTTCCTGGAGGCTTATGCCATGTTGGCGTTCAGTTTCTCAAGGCAAGAGTCATAGGGAACTAAGATGAACATGTATTTTGCCATTACTCATTTTGTGCCATAATTTCATAGGACAAAATTAGGACTGTAGATGCTGGAAATCAGAGTCAAAAGGTGTGGTGCTGGAAAAGCACAGTTGGTCAGGTAGCATCCAAGAAGCAGGAGAGTTGATGTTTTAAGCATAAGCCCTGATGCAGGCTCTCCTGCTCCTTGGATGCTGCCTGGTCTGCTGTGCTTTTCTAGCACCACGCTCTTCCACCATAATTAAAACATTGTCTTGCTAAGATGAGTCTGAATTTAATTGGAGACAGTGTTAGGGTAGGAATGTACACTTGCAATAACTGGAAGGTTCATGGGATGGAACAAGGTAAATGCCAAGGACTGTTGTGATGTATTGCACTCTGCAGAGCTTCGCCTTAGAGAGTAGATCTGAAGTGAGATGCCAGTGGAACCAAAGGAATCCCACATGCATGAGCTGAAACACAGATATGCTGGCCATTTGGAGAAATCCACACAAATAGCTTCCAGAGCAGTGAAAGAGCAGCTGGGATTATAGCTTTTTAACCAGTGATAATTTGTAAATACCAATAACACCCATCATGTCAAAGTGATCAAATCATAATGCGTGAGTAGGTCTGAAACTATTATGTTGTTCATTGAAGCTGCTGAATGTGTCAACACAATGAATGACAGGCATGAAATGCAACAAGCAATAGAAATACAAAGTGCAATTAAATACATTACCCACAAACAATGTCAACGAAAACATGGCTGAAAGAAAACTAGAGTAAATGTCTATGTCGCGGCTGGAATTAGAAAACTTATTCAGAAGAAACAATGCTTTTTGAACTGTTTTAAAATCAGATAGCACAGATGCTAAGGTCCAAACCCTCACATCAGCATTTCCTAGCAATGCAGCAGGAGAAATGGAAAAGTTCAGACACTCGGTTCAGCATTTTGACATTATTGTCAAAGGAGATGTAACAAGGAAATAACCAAGGTCTGAAAGGCCAGCATGAGTGACATAGTGCTGAAGTAGTATCAAGCTGTTCCAAGTATTCTAACTGCAAAAAAAAAATCAGTGGCAATCTAAGAAATATACGTTGATTGAATCAGTAATGAAGATTTTTTAACATGATGAACAGGTTTGCATGGCTGCTTTTGAATGCACTGAGTGCACTGGAAAATGACCTATCGCTGTCCGATGATGAATCTGACTTCTGAACTGGGATCAGGGAGCCAAGAAGCTGGCAGATTCTCCAACCTAGTTCTGGAGTCCTTAGGAGCAAAGGTGTCTCTTGATTCATGGAGAGCTGGCCTTTGAGAAGACATCTGAAGGTACTCCCATGCAACTTGGAGAGGAATATATCCCACAACTTGAGCAAGATTAAGAAGGAGGAAAGCCATATCATTGGATTGGAAGGTGCAAGATAGAGATTCTATTGCTTTCCTGTCTCTCTCTTTCTCTCTGATTGAGTTCAGGGAAGAGAGGATTCATGATGGCTTTCCCCTGCCTTCAATGAGAGCTATATGAGGACAATAATGCCCAGTAAAAGGCCTCACCCTACAGTTCTGCTGTTCAACCAGCAGCTGATAGGATTCTCATCATGAGGGACATCATTCAGGAACTCTCATAATACTGTTAGGGCTGACTCGGGGTTCCCTTATTCAAAAATACTTGCTAGTATTGAGACTGGCTCTAATGCAACGAGGGATATGTCGGCTTCCAAAAGATCAATAGTGTTAGGGGATTCTGTAGTCCGAGGTACAGACAGACGTTTCTTTGGCCAGCAGAGAAAAAGCAGAATGGTGTGTTATTTCCCTGGTGCCAGGATCAAGGATGTCTCAGAAAGGGTGCAGAATGTTCGCACGGGGGAGAGGGGCCAGCAAGAGGTCATTGTCCACATTGGAACCAATGATATAGGAAGGGACAAGGTTGAGATTCTGAAGGGAGATTACAGAGACTTAGGCAGAAATTTAAAAAGGAGGCCCTCAAGGGTAGTAATATCTGGATTACTCCCAGTGCTACGAGCTAGTGAGGGCAGGAATAGGAGGATAGAGCAGATGAATGCATGGCTGAGGAGCTGGTGTATGGGAGAAGGATTCACATTTTTGGATCATTGGAATCTCTTTTGGGGTAGAAGTGACCTGTACAAGAAGGACGGATTGAACGTAAATTGGAAGGGGACTAATATACTGGCAGGGAAATTTGCTGGAACTGCTTGGGAGGATTTAAACTAGTAAGATGGGGAGATGAGACCCAGGGAGATAGTGAGGAAAGAGATCAATCTGAGCCTGGTACAGTTGAAAACAGAAGTGAGTCAAACTATCAAGGCAGGCAGGGACAAGGTAGAACTAATACATCAAACTGCATTTATTTCAATGCAAGGGGCCTAACAGGGAAGGCAGATGAACTCACGGCATGGTTAGGAACATGGAACTGGGATATCATAACAATTACAGAAACATGGCTCAGGGATGGACAGGACTGGCAGCTTAATATTCCAGAATACAAATGCTACAGGAAGGATAGAAATGGATGCAAGAGAGGAGTGGGAATGGCATTTTTGATAAGGGATAGCATTCGAGCTGTGCTGATGGAGGATAATCCCGGAAATACATCCAGGGAAGTTAGTTGGGTGGAACTGAGAAATAAGAAAGGGATGATCACTTTATTGGGATTGTATTATAGACCCCCCAATAGTCAGAGAGAAATTGAGAAACAAATCTGTAAAGAGATCTTAGCTATCTGTAAAAATAATAGGGTAGTTATGGTAGGGGATTTTAACTTTCCAAACATCGACTGGGACTGCCATAGTGTTAAAGGTTTAGATGGAGAGGAATTTGTTAAGTGTGTACAAGACAATTTTCTGATTCAGTATGTGGATCAAAACTTGACCTACTCTTGGGAAATAAGGCAGGGCAGGTGACTGAGGTGTCAATGGGGGAGCACTGTGGGGCCAGCGACCATAATTCTATTCATTTTAAAATAGTGATGGAAAAGGATAGAACAGATCTAAAAGTTGAAGTTCTAAATTGGAGAAAGGCCAATTTTAACAGTATTAGGTAAGAACTTTCGAAAGCTGATTGGAGGCAGATGTTCGCAAGTGAAGGGACGACTGGAAAATGGGAAGCCTTCAGAAATGAGATAACAAGAATCCAGAGAAAGTATATTCCTGTCAGGGTGAAAGGAAAGGCTGGTAGGCATAGGGAATGCTGGATGACTAAAGAAATTGAGGGTTTGGTTAAGAAAAAGAGGGAAGCATATGTCAGGTATAGACAGGATAGATCAAGTGAATCCTTAGAAGAGTATAAAGGAAGTAGGAGTATACTTAAGAGGGAAATCAGGAGGGCAAAAAAGGGACATGAGATAGCTTTGGCAAATAGAATTAAGGAAAATCCAAAGGGTTTTTACAAATATGTTAAGGACAAAAGGGCAACTAGGGAGAGAATAGGGCCCCTCAAAGATCAGCAAGGCAACCTTTATGTGGAGCCACAGAAAATGGGGGAGATACTAAATGAATATTTTGCATCAGTATTTACTGTGGAAAAGGATATGGAAGATATAGACTGTAGGGAAATAGATGATGACATCCTGCAAAATGTCCAGATTACAGAGGAGGAAGTGCTGGATGTCTTCAAATGGTTAAAGTTGGATAAATCCCCAGGACCTGATCAGGTGTGCCCGAGAACTCTGTGGGAAGCTAGAGAAGTGATTGCTGGGCCTCTTGCTGAGATATTTGTATCATCGACAGTCACAGGTGGGGTGCCGGAAGACTGGAGGTTGACTAACGTGGTGCCACTGTTTGAGAAGGGCGGTAAAGACAAGCCAGGGAACTATAGACCGGTGAGCCTGACATTGGTGGTGGGCAAGTTGTTGGAGGGAATCCTGAGGGACAGGATGTACATGTATTTGGAAAGGCAAGGACTGATTAGGGATAGTCAACATGGCTTTGTGCATGGGAAATCATGTCTCACAAACTTGATTGAGTTTTTTGAAGAAGTAACAAAGAAGATTGATGAGGGCAGAGCAGTAGATGTGATCCATATGGACTTCAGTAAGGCGTTTGACAAGATTCCCCATGGGAGACTGATTAGCAAGGTTAGATCTCATGGAATACAGGGAGAACTAGCCATTTGGATATAGAACTGGCTCAAAGGTAGAAGACAGAGGGTCGTGGTGGAGGGTTGTTTTTCAGACTGGAGGCCTGTGACCAGTGGAATGCCACAAGGATCAGTGCTGGGTCCTCTACTTTTTGTCATTTACATAAATGATTTGGATGTGAGCATAAGAAGTGCAGTTAGTAGGTTTGCAGATGACACCAAAATTAGAGGTGTAGTGGACGGCGAATAGGGTTACCTCAGATTACAACAGGATCTGGACCAGATGGGCCAATGGGCTGAGAAGTAGCAGATGGAGTTTAATTCAGATAAATGCAAGGTGCTGCATTTTGGGAAAGCAAATCTTAGCAGGACTTATACACTTAATGGTAAGGTCCTAGGGAGTGTTGCTGAACAAAGAGACCTTGGAGTACAGGTTCATAGCTCCTTGAAAGTGGAGTCGCATGTAGATAGGATAGTGAAGAAGGCGTTTGGTATGCTTTCCTTTATTGGTCAGAGTATTGAGTACAGGAGTTGGGAGGTCATGTTGTGGCTGTACAAGACACTGGTTAGGCCACTGTTGGAATATTGTGTGCAATTCTGGTCTCCTTCCTATCGGAAAGATGTTGTGAAACATGAAAGGGTTCAGAAAAGATTTACAAGGCTGTTGCCAGGGTTGGAGGATTTGAACTATAGGGAGGGGCTGAACAGGCTGGGGCTGTTTTCCTTGGAACGTCAGAGACTGAGGGGTAACCTTATAGAGGTTTACAAAATTATGAGGGCATGGATAGGATAAATAGACAAGCTCTTTTCCCTGGGATCGGGAAGTCCAGAACTAGAGGGCATAGGTTTAGGGTGAGAGGGGAAAGATATAAAAGAGACCTAAGGGGCAACCTTTTCACGCAGAGGGTGGTACGTTTATGGAATGAGCTGCCAGAGGATGTGGTGGAGGCTGGTACAATTGCAACATTTAAGAGGCATTTGGATGGGTATATGAATAGGAAGGGTATGGAGGGATATGAGCCAGGTGCTGGCAGGTGGGACTAGATTGGGTTGGGATATCTGGTCGGCATGGACAGGTTGGACCGAAGGGTCTGTTTCCATGCTGTACATCTCTATGACTCTGTGACTCTATCAGTTTGATTGATCCAATATTGTGAATGAGGTATCTGATAGTAACTTCTTTCTTCTGATCTCACTCACCCTCCAAATCACATGTAACCTCCTCCTTGCAATATTAAACTAGGCATCTTTTACCTTTCTACTGGGATCCCAAGTGAAGTTAGCAGTAGCAGCCAATTCTCTTGGGGCACTGCTGATAATGCAGCACAGTTAGCTTTTCATTGTGTGGCAGCTCCCAGAGATGGACTTGTAACTAGACTCGGTCAAAGCCTGGGTACTCTGCAGCAAGTAATGCATGTTCGGACACCCTCAAGCCTTTCCATTATCTACAATGCAAAAATGTGATGGCATAGTCTCTACTTGCCGTAATGATTGCATTATGGAGGGTATTATACAGTATTTTAAGACTTTAAAATATCACAATTAGTTGTTCAATTATAATGTAAATATGTTTGAATGTAAAGATATGTGGATACGTCCTGAGAAGGTAAGTTGATTCTTACACTGACCACCATTACATCTGTTTTTTCAGGCTATACAGTTCTTTTTCAATTGTAGAAAGTGCATTTATGTATTAAAATGTTCTTCAAAATATCCTGTCAGTCTCTACCATCATCGTTTTCACCATGAATTAAATCAACTGACAACTCTGACTGTTATTTTCAGATGTTATTAAAAGTTGAAAAGGTCTCTGCACATGCTCATTTCCACAAATTTACATGCCATCTTGTGTCCCCCTTCTATTTCAATCCATTTGAATCAATTACAGGCAACATAGCTGCAATCATTCATCCTGCAGCCATTTTGAATGCTCTAGCATTATGAATTCTTCACTGAGTTGCAAAACCTATTAGTTGCTTTAGGTCATCAAGTGCCCTATTGATCGAGGAATGAGTGGTCCTTTGAAGAAGCGATAATAGAATATTAATTTGATGTGTTTTTTCTCTCATTCACAAACATAACAGACACTTAAAGGATTACATTTTCTACACACTGGGTAAAGTCCATGGTAGTGGAGTTGATTTCATGGTTTATTCGGCTGCTAGAAGGTCTGTTGTTAAAAATTCACAACTGTATTTCATGTCTGCTGCGCATTGTATCTAGTGATTACTAGCTGAATGAATTGCTGGCTGAGGGCGATGGAGTGGCATTGGTAATCTGGGGAGCAAGGTGTCACAAAAGGGTGGTTTGGAGTCTGGATGTTCATGTGCAACCTGAGGAGCATAACTGGTGCTGGGAGCAATAGGAGTGACATGGGTGATGGGTGATGTGAGCAGGCATGGAGTGACATGGCAGTAAGTGAGAGGGGTGGATGACAGATAAGCAGATGAGGAGGGTGTGGATTGATGTTTAAATAATGTTGGGAGCTGGGCCACAATTATGGCGCCTCTCTAACTGACCCACCTCGATATCCACAATCCCTACTCAAACCATTGCAGTAAACTCCAACCCTACACACCAACCAACCCCACTTTCTGGTGGCCATCCATTTCAAATATCTCTCCCACTCCCTCAATGACATGCCTGCAAACTGGAGGAGGAACATCTCATCTTCCACCTCAGGTGCCTCAAACCACATGACGTCAACATTGAATTGACCAGTTTCCAAATCACCCCTCCCCCCATCCCATCCCAGATACAACCCTCTGACTCGGCACCGCCCTCTTGACCTGACTTAACTGCCCATCTTCCTTCTCATCTATCCACTCCACCCTCTCCACCAGCCTATCGCTAACACCTCCTATCTTTACCCACCTATCCCCATCCCACCTACCTTTACCATAACCCCCCCACTCCTATTTATTTCTCAGCCCCCTTCCTCCTCCCCAGTCCTTGTGAAGGATTAAGCCTGAAATGGCAACTCTCTTGTTCCTCAGATGCTGCCTGACCTGCTGTGCCTTTCCCAGCACCACACTTTATCAACTCTGACTTCCCCAGAATCTGTAGTCCTCACTAACTCCTGGAAGAGTAAAATTCCAGGCAAAGTCACACATGGATCAAATATTCATTTTGGATGTTGCAAGTTGCACAATCATGTTTTCCCAAGACCACAGAAAATGCTGCGGAGAAAGTGAGGTCTGCAGATGCTGGAGATCAGAGCTGGAAATGTGTTGCTGGAAAAGCACAGCAGGTCAGGCAGCATCCAGGGAACAGGAGAATCGACGTTTCGGGCATAAGCCGTTCTTCAGGAATCTGCCCCAATTTATGAACTGCTTTTAGTTTAAGGTGTATCACATTACTTCAAAAATCTTCTACTGTATTTCTATTGATATCTTCTTGCTCTTGGAATTCTATCTTTACATTTTTCTGCCTGAGACACACTGTGCACCTGATGTACACACAAGTCCAACACTTTTGAAATGCAAGTTCTATATCTAATTTGGACATGTTTGGATGTTTCGTGATAGGCTGTCACAACTTTCATGAATCCCTTTTGAATTTTGCAAATTTTCTCACCCGAACCAAAAGTCAAATGGCGCAATGAAAACAGTAGCAATAAATTCAAATTGCTTCCAAAGTAAATTAATATATCAAAAGATAGATACAGTGGAAACTGTTAAATCCATCATGGCTTATCCAACCAGAATAAAAGTAAATATTTTACCATCTTGTGACATAACTGGCTTTTGAATTATTTAGCTTCTTGTCTCCATTGCCATCTCAAAGGAACAAGCTGGAAGTTGAGCACATTTGTTTCCAAACATCCGCCCTATTTTGGCATTTCATCCAGCTATTCTGCTTTGACACATCTTGCTTTTGCCTTGGTTATGCTTTTACCATATGCTTGATTCACATATAGATGGTCCATTCTAACTTTCTTTTCAAGGCAAAAGAAAATCTCCCTTCTTTATAGTTATTTCCAAAAAGTGGCCAGCACTTCCAAGACCAGAGTTTCTAACCCTAGGTGCACTGGAAAAGTAGTGCTTCTCATTTCTTTGAATCAATCCACCCTGTGCTGATAGCACTTTTGGGACTAACCAAGAGATGGTAATTACTGCGTGATGTAGATAAGACAGGATTTTATCTAATTAATGATGCCAAATACTACCAAGTAATCCGCACACAGAAAAATATATTAAAAAAGTTTAGCTGATAGCTGACCAGGTTCATCAATAGACAACATAAGAGTAAATGACACTGAACAATGGTAAATGTCTTGAAACACCAACGTTAGTTCATGCATAAGTCATATGAAAACTGAAAAGGTAGTTTCATGATCTAGGCAAAGGGCATACTGTATAATATTCGAGGTGTTGACAAATCTCACATTCCATCAAGTCTCTGCCAGCTTTTAGATGACCTTGTAATATACACAACCTGAAATAGTTTTATCAATTTCAGTTGAGAAAAGCTTCTTCTACCTGATATAACTATCTGGTGCCATTAACAGCATTGGATGCGATACAGGGGTTAAGATAAGTATCTAGGAGTCTTAGGTTGTAACTCTAATAAAGCAGATTATTTGGAGTTGAAAAAAAGTTTTAAAGGAATAGTGTCAATAGCTGGGGGTGTATTTAAATTATTGTCAGACAGATCAATATTGCTTATTAGTGAGTGAAACGTATTGCATTGCTCATAGTTTCTGGGATAAATTTAATTCCTTCAATGTGTATGCAGAAAATTGAATGGAGTTTGGAATTAAAGCACTCATTGAGGCTAAACAATAACACATCCATTAAATAAAGAAAGAAATTTGATTGGAAATTGTCTTATGATATTTTTGTGCGATTATCTTGCATCATTTTTTAGAAGATTTGTTCCTTTGCTTTCCTGAGGGAGCCCCCCATCAGTATTCATGTGTGTTCTGCAATCTCTACACACATAAACATTTACCAGTATGAAATGGAAAGAACTGCAGATGCTGTAAATCAGAAACAAATACAAAAATAGAAATTGCTGGGAAAACCCAGCAGGTCTGGCACCATTTGTGGAGAGAAAACAGAGTTAATGATACTTCACCAGAAGAAAGGGTCACTGGACCAGAAAATAAAAACTTCAATTCCACTCTACAGACCTGTTGAGATTTTACAGCAATTTCTGTTTCTGTTTTTGTTTCTGATTTACCAACGTAAGCCTTTTTTTCATATCCAACCCTGCTACGTTTCTTCTACTACATTCCTGGCATTGCTACTGTGTCTTTGAAGGATTGTTAACAATTAATCCAGGAGCATAAATTCAAACACATTCATAAAGCACAGAACAGAAGCTCTAAGGAGTATTTGCTTCAGATTTTTGTTTATGAATGTTTTGCAGAAGGGTGCAGTGATTTCTAATTGCTCCTTTTAATTTTAAAGTATTGGAAATGGAAACTTTGTAATAACCTTCTGACAGTTTTTAAAATTGCAATATCTATTTGGGGTCAGAGGGACTGAGTTGCTGCATCTAATTTATTGCTTTAAGGATTTTGAAAAATACAGAGGAATAAGAAGTAAATCTAATCACAATATTACTTTTCAAGTTATAGTATACTGAAAAAAACATTTTAACCCAATGACTGGAAGGGTGCAATGGTAATATAACCATTATATGGTTGACTGCTTCTTACCAAGTTCAAGATTATTAGCAATGATAACAAATTTGTTGTAAATTTCTAGAAAGCTGGATCCTTGATGCTGTTTGCAACTATTCTGATTATAATATCTGCCACCTTGGCCAGTATATGTATCAGAGTGAAGGTTATGTGAGGTAGATCACTGCCACCAATCCTCCTTTGTCTATAAAATGTCTAGAGCTTGTATTACACCACCATACAGAAGAAACAACATGGTTATTGTAGTGATTGGAATCAGATTGAAGTCATTGACTATGAGGTCGTTGATTGGGATTATTAACCTGGGCCAAATAGGAATGATGTGCCTGACCAATATAATCAGGAGATTTCTCCCTCCAACTTTATTTTGATTTAGTCCCTACCCTCCCCTTCACTGTTTTGATCACACAGCACTGTCCCTTGCTGTGAAGGGCAGTGTTTGTCACTGGCCACCCGGGTGTTTTCCTATCTTCCTGGTGGTGGAAATTGAATAAAGATTCGTGCACTTTGTGTCTTTCACTGTGTCTCACCCCTGCACACACACACCATGGGTGCTGGGGATAAAATAAGCACTACCGCATTTAGGTGGTAGTGTGGGGATTAAATTTAAAAAAAAAAATAAATAAATAAATAAACAGGAGACCGGAGCTTTGTGTCTCTCATTGTGTCTCCCACCTGCACACACACAAAAAAAAGGAAAAAAAAAAGAAAAAAATAAATAAATAAACAGGAGTATTCCCCCAGCCATTCGTATTCCTGGAAAGGCTGGGGGGAGGGACCCCGGACCCCATGACCACCGAGGCGGGCGGGGAGGGGAAGGCCCATAAATCCCCCCCGGTCTCTCTGGGGAAGAGGCACCGGCCCTTGGAGGTGAGGGACTCTCAAAGAAAAAAATATATATATAATCAGGAGATTTCTCCCTCCAACTTTATTTTGATTTAGTCCCTACCCTCCCCTTCACTGTTTTGATCACACAGCACTGCCCTCTGATGTGAAGGGCAGTGTTTGTCACTGGCCACCCAGGTGTTTTCCTATCTTCCTGGTGGTGGAATTTGAATAAAGATTTGTGCACTTTGTGTCTTTCACTGTGTCTCACACCTGCACACACACACCATGGGTGCTGGGGATAAAATAAGCACTACCGCACTTAGGTGGTAGTGTGGGGGTTAAAGAAAAAAAAGCGAAGAAAAAAAACGGATAAATAAATAAAGAAAAAAAAAGAAAAAAAAGGGGAGTGTCACTGCCCTTTGATGTGAAGGGCAGTGTTTGTCACTGGCCACCCGGGTATTTTCCTATCTTCCTGGTGGTGGAAATTGAAAGAAAAAGAAAAAAAGAAGAAAAAGAAAATAAAAGATATAATCAGGAGATTTCTCCCTCCAACTCTATTTTGATTTAGTCCCTACCCTCCCCTTCACTGTTTTGATCACACAGCACTGCCCTTTGATGTGAAGGGCAGTGTTCATCACTGGCCACCCGGGTGTTTTCCTATCTTCCTGGTGGTGGAAATTGAATAAAGATTCGTGCACTTTGTGTCTTTCACTGTGTCTCACACCTGCACACACACACACACCATGGGTTAAAAAAATAAAAGAAGAAAAAAAAAGAAAAAAAAATGAACAGGAGTGTGCGGGAGTACTCCCCCTTTCTCTCGAAAAAAATTATATATAATCAGGAGATTTCTCCCTCCAACTCTATTTTGATTTAGTCTCTACCCTCCCCCTCACTGTTTTGTTCACACAGCACTGCCCTTTGATGTGAAGGGCAGTGTTCGTCACTGGCCACCCTGGTGTTTTCCTATCTTCCTGGTGGTGGAAATTGAACAAAGATTCGTGCACTTTGTGTCTTTCACTGTGTCTCACACCTGCACACACACACACCATGGGTGCTGGGGATAAAATAAGCACTACCACACTTAGGTGGTAGTGTGGGGGTTAATAAAAGAAAGAAAAGAAGAGAAAAACAAAAGATTAAAAAAAAATTAACAGGAGTGGGAAAAAAAATATAATCAGGAGATTTCTCCCTCCAACTCTATTTTGATTTAGTCCCTACCCTCCCCCTCACTGTTTTGATCACACAGCACTGCCCTTTGATGTGAAGGGCAGTGTTTGTCACTGGCCACCCGGGTGTTTTCCTATCTTCCTGCTGGTGGAATTTGAATAAAGATTTGTGCACTTTGTGTCTTTCACTGTGTCTCACACCTATACACACACACCATGGGTGCTGAAAAAAAAGAAAAAAAAAAAAGAAAAAAACAGGTGTGCTTGCCCTTTGAGGTAAAAAGAAAAGAACCAGAGTGTTGGAAAAAATAAGCACTATCGCACTTAGGTGGTAGTGTGGGGAAAAAAGAAATAAACAGGAGAGTTGGGTTAAAAAAAAAGAAAAAAATATAACCAGGAGATTTATCCCTCCAACTCTATTTTGATTTAGTCCCTACCTTCCCCTTCACTGTTTTGATCACACAGCACTGCCCTTTGATGTGAAGGGTAGTGTTTGTCACTGGCCACCCGGGTGTTTTTCCTGTCTTCCTGGTGGTGGAAATTGAATAAAGATTTGTGCACTTTGTGTCTTTCACTGTGTCTCACACCTGCACACACACAAAAAAAAGAGAGAAAAAAAATAAATAGGAATGTCCCTCCCTTTCACTGTTTTGATCACACAGCACTGCCCTTTGATGTGAAGGGCAGTGTTTGTCACTGGCCACCTGGGTGTTTGCCTATTGTGAGTGTATGTGCAAGGACTCTCCTTGAAGGGGACTATCCCTAGACTAGCTGCCCAACAGAGAGAGGAAGGAAGAAAAAGGAAGAAGGAGAAAAAAAAACAGGAGTGTCCCTCCCTTTCACTGTTTTGATCACACAGCACTGCCCTTTGAGGTGAAGGGCAGTGTTTGTCACTGGCCACCCGGGTGTTTTCCTATCTTCCTGGTGGTGGAATTTGAATAAAGATTTGTGCACTTTGTGTCTTTCACTGTGTCTCACACCTGCACACACACACCATGTGTGCTGGGGAAAAAACAAGCACTTAGGTGGTAGTGTGGGGGTTAAAAACAAAAAAGAAAAGAAAAAAAAGAAAAAAAAGAAAAAAAAGAAAAAAAAATTAACCAGGAGATTTCTCCCTCCAACTCTATTTTGATTTAGTCCCTACCTTCCCCTTCACTGTTTTGATCACACAGCACTGCCCTTTGATGTGAAGGGTAGTGTTTGTCACTGGCCACCCGGGTGTTTTCCTATCTTCCTGGTGGTGGAAATTGAATAAAGATTCATGCACTTTATGTCTTTCACTGTGTCTCACACCTGCACACACATACACCATAGGTGCTGGGGAAAAAAATAAGCACTACCGCACTTAGGTGGTAGTGTGGGGGGAAAAAAAGAAAAAAAATGACAAAAAATAAATAAATAAACAGGAGTGAGCACTGTCCTAAAAAAAAATAAAGTGCTAAAAAAAAGAAAAAAAAAAGAAAAAAAATATAACCAGGAGATTTTCCCCCACCGGTTCTATTTTGATTTAATCCCTACCTTCCCCGTCACTTTTTTGATCACGCAGCAATGTCCTCTGAGAAGGGCATTGCTTGTCAATGGCCACCCTGGAGTTTCCTTTCTTCCTGGTGGTGGGAATTGAATAAAGATTCGTACATCTTGCATTTTACACTGTGTCTCGCACTAGCACAAAAAAAAGATAAACAGGAGTGTCAGACATCCTGTTCCTTCTGAGGGCTGGCTTTGAGGCAGGTGGATCAGTGTCAAGGACTCTCCACATGTGAATAAAGAGAATAAAAAAATATATAACCAGGAGATTTTCCCTCACCAATTCTATTTTGATTTAATCCCTACCTTCCCCTCTGAAAAGGGCATTGCTTGTCACTGGCCACCCTGGAGTTTCCTTTCTTCCTGGTGGTGGAAATTGAATAAAGATTTGTACACCTGTTGTGTTTCTCAGTGTCTCACAGTTGCACATACACATCATGGGTGCTATAAGCTCTACCACAGTTAGGTGGTATTGTGGGGGAATGAAATAAAAGTAGAAATATAAACAAAGGATTTAGAATCTATAATAAAAAGAGGAAAAAAAAAACAGGACATTATCCCCCTCTGATTCTATTCTAAATTCATCCCTACCTCCCCCTTCACTTTTTTGATCACTTAGGCAATGCTTTCTGGTGAGAAGGGCACTGCTTGTCACAGCCACTCTGGTGTTTTCTTTCTTCCTGGTGGTGGTGAAATATAAATAAAGATTTACGCACTTGTTGTTCTTCACTGTGTCCTACACCTGCACACACACAACATGGGTGCTGGGGAAAAAAATAAGCACTACCGCTGTCTGGCGATAGTGTAGGAGAAAACTTTTAAAAACCAGGAGATCCCTTCAGTCTTAAGAAAAGAAGAAAGAAAAAATATAACCTGGAGATTTTCCTCCTCCGATTCTATTTTGACTTAATGCCTAACCTTCCCTTCACTTTTTTTGATCACTTTGGTATTGCCTTTTGATGTGAAGGGCATTGCTTGTCACTGGCCACTTGGGTATTTCTTTTCTTCCTGGTAGTGGAGTATGAATAAAGTTTTCTGCTCTCATTGTTACTTCACTGTGTCCTACATCTACACACACCTGACATGGGTACAGTGGTGGTGGGGGAGGGGGGGGGGGGGGGGGGGGGAGGGGGGGGGGGAAGGGGGAGGAAGGTGAGGGGGTTGGAAATAAGCAGTACCACTATTTGGCAGTAGTGTGGGGGAGAGGAATAGAAGAAAAAAATATAACCAGGAGATAAGAATCTCCTCAATTCAGGCAAATGAGTCTGAGCTGGTTGGCCACTGCCAGTGTACTGTGCGCAAATAAGTAAAGGGTGACTTGGTGATAGGATATCGGCCTCTGCACAGTTTTTTTTAGTTAACAAATAGTTTCTTGAAAGATAGTAATAAAAACAATTATATATACATCTGCCATATTTATTAGGATTCTCAGGAAATGCACGGAATACATTTGCTTCAAATAAAGACTAATGTAGAATGCATTACTGAGTGTGGAGCAAATGTAACATGCACATTAATTTCTTCAAAACCATTACCCCATACAACATCTCCCCTCAAGGTAGTTTTGCTTCATAGCCAAACAGTTATATATTCATGCATATAACTAGATTGTATTTACCACTACTTCATCATCCCCATGTCTCTCACCTCTGAAGTTTTCCAGAAAGCACTCCCTTTACAGTTAGAAGAGTTCTGTTTTATATTTGTTTATAGGATGTGGGCATTGCTAGCTTTTGCCCGAAACGTCGATTTTGCTGCTCGTCGGATGCTGCCTGAATTGCTGTGCTCTTCCAGCATCACTGATCCAGAATCTGGTTTCTAGCATCTGCAGTTATTGTTTTTACCTGTGGGCATTGCTAGCCAGACCAGAGTTTATTGCCCATTCTGATTGCCCAGAGAGAAGGTAAGAGTCAGCAACTTCACTGTGGATCTGGAATTACACGTAGGCCAGAGCAGGTAATGATAGTAGATTTTCTTCTCTAAAAGATGTTAGTGAACCAGATGGATTTTTATGACAATTGACAGTTGTTAGATTGTCAGTATTATGCTAGCTTTTTATTCCAGATTTTTACTGAATTCACATTTCACCAGCTGCTATATTGCAAACCCATGTCCCCTGAACATTAACCCTGGGTTCTGATGTTACACTACAGTCTCCCCAAACACCTTTGCTTTAAGATTGATGAACTTGAATCTGTGATCTATTTTTTCACAGAAGGATCTTGTATCCCATTGACCTCCTTTGCAAAGGTTTCTTTCTTTGAAGATTTTGTTATTATTGTATACCTTACCTGGATGACTCTTGACCTCCTTGGTTCCATTTACAGAGAAAATCTTCTGTAGTAACTCAGTTAGTTGCCCCATAACAGCATACTGGGGACCCTTAATCACTTGGATATCCAAGCAATTGCTCTGTTGAAACAAAAACATCTTTTGTTTTTGGTGCCCTGGATTTCTGGACCAGGCAATATCTCTCTAAATGGGAGAAGTGGTTTCTTTTCAGTAGTATCCTGGATGCTTGGATTGGACATTTTTATTTCTTGACCATGACCTGGAGATGTGGGTGTTGACTTGGCTCCCATAGAGTCTTTTCTCTCTTGAGTTGACTCAGACTGAAAGTCTTCAATCATCCAAATGGTTGTTTGACTGATGAATTAGATGCCTACAGATTCTCATTTGTATTACTGAAAGATTACTGCTCATTCAACACTATTTCAATCATTTGCATTGACTGTATGATTTTAAATGTAGGGAATTGAACATTTCTGTCTGTCCTGTAAATTCTGTGACTCTCTCTGTTGACAATACTAAGCAGCTCAGTGGGTTCTGTCTTCTGTTTGGATTCTGCCATAGGTCTCGGAAACTTTGTGAAATCTATTGGCTGTTCTTTGACAGATTGGTCAATCCTAGTTTCGTGACCAAAGTTTGGATAATTATTTGGTTCTAGGTCAATTTTCTTGAGAGACTTGTCGATCTTCAGCAACTCTTCTGATGAAGTTAATGTTAAGACAAGCAAGAAGGCTCAAAAGTGAACATGTTTGGATTGCAAATACTATATATGTTTTCAATTCTTTTGGTTTACATTATGTTTCAGTATAACTTGTGATATTCCTAAGTTATTTTCCATATGCTATGTCATCTTATCTCTGTAGTCAATAACTTCTTTTCAATCAGCCATGACAACTGGTCTGATACAGCAGTATTGCTCACTTATATTTCAACTTAAAATTAATAGGATGTCTACTTGTACAAAAACAAAGTGCTGTGAGTGCTGGAGATTTGAAATATAAACAGAGAGTGATGGAGAAACTCAGCAGGCCTGAAGAAGTCATAATAGATTCAAAACATTAACCCTGTTTCTCTCTCCACAAATGCTGTTGGACCTACTGCATTTCTCTATAGTTTTTTTATGCTCATTTCCATAGACAAGTTCTATGTCTCCTGGCTCACCTGGATCAAAAAGTTCCCTTTGAAATTGTTTTGGCACTTTGTCTTATAGAGAAATCTCATCTAATGTGGGTATTAGTTATAATAGTGATGGTGATTTACTGTAAATACTTCCATTTTACAACATAGCATTCCTTTATGGTGACTGGACATTGTCCAGGCCTGCGAGGCCTTTTTGTCACAGTGTACTGACAGTGGATTTAAGTATCTGTTACTTGGCTTAGACTCAATATTGGCAAATTGTATGCCTGTTTAGAGTGCCAAAACCTATCAAGTGAATGGATTGTGTTGGTTTTCTGAGGTAGGTTTCATCTTATCCTCTTAAGGATCTGTCTGTTTTTCCCTCCAGCGAGATTCGAATAGTTTTCCCCAAAGTTAAATTTTGATTGGACTGTAGGAATCTGACAAAGTTTCATCAAGAATTTCATATTCACAGTTTTCCATTATCTTTTGAGATCATTAACATATCTATTTATGGATTTTCCTTGAAGTTGTTAAATTTCTGTTATTAAATTGTGTTTTTCAAGGATTTTATCTGTATTACATTGAAATAATTATCAAAAAGATTTTAGGACCATTTCAAAAGAATCTATAATATAATCAATATTTCATTTAATAACATAATCTGCAATTGAACCCACTCAATAAAAGAGAGTAGTAACCTTCTCAGCTTGAGACATTGTATTTAATTTCGAGGCAATGCTGCACCTCAAGAATAGAAACCTCCATGATGCAAAATTGTGTTGTCTTTCTGGGCACTTGAATCTTTTTGGAAGTATTATATATTAAATCATTTTTTAATTTGAAAGAAGTCCAATTACTATAAAGCTGTATAAATTGCATCAATTCAATATTTCCCGTTATCAAGTATTCCTTGAGCTTGTATTCTTGCATTCCCAAATGCCGTCTTAATTTCAATTATTGTAGAATTTTCTAGGCTCTTTACAGTATTTTCATCATTTACCAGACTTTTTTAAAAAATCTGCATTGCACAATATGGTGTTAACTTCCTTAATAATGCTTTACATTCTATTAACTGGTAGTCTTGCAGTGAAATAGTTTTAAAATTCTGTTTCTTGCTAACACTGCATTTCTAACTTGCTAACTGGGTCTTCTTGTGTTTTTCAAGGTCTCCCATCTCTTCTTAAAGATGAGAATGTTGATTCCCCACGTTCCTAAGGTTTTCCATCTTCTGCAGCCAAGATAGAGTTTTCTCACTTCTTCCCATGCAAAATTGACATGCTCCTTCCTTTCAGGATCCCAAAAAATATTTTTACATGAAGTTTTCTGCACGCAGCCCTTGTAAATCTTCCTATCAAAGCTCACAGAATCCGAGAATCACAGAATTTGTACAGTGCAGAAGCCATTCAGCCCATCTTAAGCAAGTTCAACATCACCTCCTAGCTCTTGTACTCTATTCTCCTATTAGAAAGAACACTGTATGCTTTATTAACTGCTCTCTCCACCTATCTTGCCACTTTTAATGATCTGTGCATATATATACCCAGGTTGCTGTGCTCTCCACTCCTTTTAGAATTGTAATCCCTATTACGTATTGTCTTCTGATGCATTACTCATACATCTCTGAACTGTACTGAATCTGCCACCTCCCCATCTACTGCACTAACCTGTTAATGTCCATTTGAAGTTCCGTACTGTCCTCCTTTCTTCCAAAGTTACAGTCAAGTGCAAACTCTGAAATTGTCCCCTGGACAGCAAGATCCAGATCAGGAAAAAGCAAGGGTCCTAATTGCAAGTCGTGGAGAACTCCAATACAAATATTCCTCTAGACTGAGAAATATCCATGGACCAATTCTTTCTGTATCCTAGAACTCAGTCAATTTTGTATCCATGTAGCTACTATACCTTTAAGCTGCTGTTGCATAAATCTCTTTCAGAACCAGCACTTCATACCAACAATTGAGACAAATATTTTCATTAGTGTTCAGTATAAGTACTTACTCAGAGATAAAGCTTAAAATATTTTAGGAGCAACACTAATTTTACTAAATGTTCTCACTTAGTCATCATTTTCTGTTGCAAGCAGCCAAGTTACACAGATTCACATACCCATTTTTTGCATTGGCATTGTGCAAAACTTATAACTTTGGTATCCACTGCCTGTCTCTGTGTATTCAACTCACTAGTCTCCCAAGTGAATATCCTGAGCACTCACTGGTATTTGGCTCATTTTAATAAAAACTGAAAAAAACTGCGGATGCAGGAAATCAGAAACAAAAACAGAAATCACTGGAAATGCTCAGCAGTTCTGGCAGCATCTGTGGAGAGAAAACGTTTCAGGTCAGCTGACTCCAGGAAAGGAAAACAGAACTAGCCAGCACAAAGAATTAGTTTCCAAACTTTTAAAATAAAATAAAATGTTGCATATCAGATGAGAGGAGGTGATGGAGATGCTAAACAGCATTAACATATATTCAGGAAGTAAGAAGAATAAAAGATGTGGGACAGGTTGTAAAAGGAATAACAGTGAATGAAAAATACTTACTTCCAGCAATTTCTTATTTTAGCATTTCATTGGCATCAACTTGTATCAATGGATGTATTGTAAGAAAATTTGCATTTATACATGAGAGAATTGAGGCATTCTATTGGGCAGAAAAATATATGTTTGATTACAAGGGGTGAAAGTCCATAGATGAAAAGCATCTTTGTTAGAATGGAAAGTTATATTAAATGGAGGAGTTGAACATATTATTTTAAGTTTAGAATCATAGAAACCCTACAGTGTGGAAACAGACCCTTTTTCCCAACAAGTCCACACCAAGCCTACAAAGTGTAACCCACCCAGACCAATTCCTTACCCCATTACTCTACATTTACCACTGACTAATGCACCTAACCTACATGTCCCTGAACATTATGGACAATTTAGCATGGGCAATTCACCTAAGCCGCATGTCTTTGGACTGTGGAAAGAAACTGGAGCACCCGAAGGGAACCCACGCAAACACAGGAAGAATATGCAAACTCCACACAAACAGTTGCCCAGGTTGGAATCGAACTTGGGTCCCTGTTGCTGTGAGGCAGATAAGAAATTTAGAAGTTTAAAATGACTGGTTTTATCATTGATGGTGCATCTGCCGCATTTAAAAAGGAGCTGGATGATTCCTCATTGTGCCTGACGCACTATGGACAGAAATTAACTGGGTTATCTGTGGATGTCTCCCCCAATCACTAGCCTCCTGAAGTGATAGTTCCATCTTTATACTTCATAGATATTGGCCACAAACTGCTTTGCTTGATTTAATTGCAGAAAAGTGAGAATGTCTCAGTATAGCAACATCATGGTGGCTTTCAGTGAATTGTGTGTGTGCCATTGTTTTTTGTCAGTTACATGTAAATGACCTTCCAAATTGGGTGCAGTTGGATTTATGTATCATACAAATCTGATTCAAACAGATCAAATGCCAATTTAGCATTGACATAACCAGCACTAACTTGTAATGCTTGTCCTGCTATGTGCATGTGTGGAGGTAAGTAATTTGAACAATAGCTATGTTGAACCATTGAATACCTCTCTGAAAATATATTGTGAAAAATAATTTTTCATTAATGTGTTTCAGTTAATGCAACATGACAGGTAACTGGAAAGCTAGCTCAAACTTTGAAGCTTCTGATCAAAATCACACAATGTATAAAAATCTAAGAAATCAATATTTTAAGCACAAGAAAACTTCATCTACCATGTCTCACATCATGTACTTACTACCTGATCATACTCATTTTAATTATAAAGTCCTATTGCAGGATTTGTCAACAGCAAACTGGTGTTGAATAAAAATTGCTCTTGATATTAATGATGTTTTGGAATACCCGAGAAATTAATTCTGAGCACTGGGCGACAAACATATTCTACTCATTACATACAAAGTAAAAGAGTTTATATGCCATGTATCATAAATGAACTCCTGTCTAATGTACACAGTTGAATACTGCTCATTGCAAAACACAATTTAACTATTTCCTTCATAACCATAGAATCTGTTTAAAATCAGGGATTGGAGATTAGGAGTTAAAAGCTGAAAATGTGTTGCTGGAAAAGCGCAGCAGGTCAGGCAGCATCCAAGGAACAGGAGAATCGACGTTTTGGGAATAAACCCTTCTTCAGGAATGAGGAAAGTGTGTCCAGCAGGCTAAGATAAAAGGTAGGGAGGAGGGACTTGGGGCTAAGATAAAAGGTAGGGAGGAGGGACTTGGGGCTAAGATAAAAGGTAGGGAGGAGGGACTTGGGGGCTAAGATAAAAGGTAGGGAGGAGGGACTTGGGGCTAAGATAAAAGGTAGGGAGGAGGGACTTGGGCTAAGATAAAAGGTAGGGAGGAGGGACTTGGGGCTAAGATGAAAGGTAGGGAGGAGGGACTTGGGCTAAGATAAAAGGTAGGGAGGAGGGACTTGATTAGGAGTTAAAAGGTAACTATTCTTCTTGGGGTGTCAGGTAATTTAAAACATGTTCTGGTCCTATTTGGAACACTGGTGAATCAGTCTTCCAAACAAATCAAAATCTATTCAAACTGATCCAAACCCATCAGTGGACATTATAAGGTGTTAAAATATGAAAAGCAAACTAAAATTTAGCATTGCAAAATATTTCTTTTCATTGTTGGAGAACTGGTGACAAAAATGTTAATCTCTTCACCAAAATTACTTTTTCAGTTAAGTTTTCAACCTGTTTTACTTTTCACTTTTATCAATCAGTTATACAACAATCTGCTTCGGCAAGATGGCAGCAGAGGAAGACACTCAAAATGGAGCTCCTATACACCACCTGTTCTTCTCCTGTGCTTATTTTTATTTTTTCCCGATGAGTGGAGGAGCTGGTGAATCCCAGAAACAAATCTTGGAGCAGCAGCCACTACAGGGAAACCGCCCCAGAGCGGCAGACGGAGTGAGGGAAGCAGCCACAGCGTGGGGGAAGCAGTCCCAGAGCAGAAGCCGGAGTGGGGGAAGCAGTCCAGGAGCAGGGGCCGGAGTGGGGGAAGCAGTCCAGGAGCAGGGGCCGGAGTGGGGGAAGGAATCCAGGAGCAGGGGCTGGAGTGGGGGTAGCAGGACTGGAGCAGGGGCTGGAGTGGGGGTAGCAGGCACGGAGCAGGGGCCAGAGTGAGGGAAGCAGTCCCGGAGCAGGAGCCACAGTGGGGGAAGCAGTCCAGGAGCAGGGGCCAGAGTGGGGGTAGCAGGACTGGAGCAGGGGCTGGAGTGGGGGCAGCAAGCCCGGAGCAGGGGCCAGAGTGGGGTAGCAGGCCCGGAGCAGGGGCCAGAGTGGGGTAGCAGGCCCGGAGCAGGGGCCAGAGTGGGGTAGCAGGCCTGGAGCAGGGGCCAGAGTGGGGTAGCAGGCCCGGAGCAGGGGCCAGAGTGGGGTAGCAGGCCCGGAGCAGGGGCCAGAGTGGGGTAGCAGGCCTGGAGCAGGGGCCAGAGTGGGGTAGCAGGCCCGGAGCAGGGGCTGGAGTGGGGACAGCAGTCCCAGAGCAGGGGTGGGAGTGGGGAAAGCAGTCCAGGAGCAGGGGCCAGAGTGGGGGTAGCAGGCCCGGAGGAGGGGCTGGAGTGAGGGTAGCAGGCCTGGAGCAGGGGCTGGAGTGAGGGTAGCAGGCCTGGAGCAGGGGCTGGAGTGAGGGTAGCAGGCCTGGAGCAGGGGCTGGAGTGGGGAAAGCAGTCCAGGAGCAGGGGCCAGAGTGGGGGTAGCAAGCCCTGAGCAGGGGCTGGAGTGAGGGTAGCAGGCCTGGAGCAGGGGCTGGAGTGGGGGTAGCAGGCCCGGAACAGGGGCCGGAGTGAGGGAAGCAGTCCCAGTGCAGGAGCCGGAGTGGGGGAAGCAGTCCCAGGGCAGGGGCCAGAGTGGGGGAAGCAGGCCCGGAGCAGGGGCCAGAGGAAACAGTCCCAGAGCAGGGGCCGGAGTGGGGGTAGCAGGCCTGGAGCAGGGGCCAGAGTGGGGGTAGCAGGCCCGGAGTGAGGGAAGCAGTCCAGGAGCAGGGGCCAAAGTGAGGGAAGCAGTCCCAGAGCAGGGGCCAGAGTGGGGGTAGCAGTCCAGGAGCAGGGGCCGGAGTGAGGGAAGCAGTCCAAGAGCAGGGGCGGGAGTGTGGAAATGGTCCCGGAGCAGGGGCCAACGAGGGGAAACAGTCCAAGAGACAACTTACCTTGGAGCAGCTGCAAATCAGCGAGCAGTGGACTGGACACTTGGAGCGGAGTGGGGTCGCTTGTTGGACAGGGGTCTGGAACAGGTGGTCAGACTATGTGGGGAAGCCCCTGCGCTGATGTGCTCTGGTCCTCACCTTGCATTCTCCCTATACAGAGCATTATCCACCACCATTTCTGCCACATACAGTCAGACCCCACTATCAGAGATATATTTCTCTTCACAGCGAAACATCATAATACATCCTGAAGAGGTGACTGCCAGAGATTAGCATTCATTCGCCTTATCAGCAAATGAAAAGAAAATGACATTGAAATGAGTCAGAACGCCTCAGAAACCTCACCAGTTTCCTCATTTCCCCTCCCCCACCTTACCCCAGTTCCAAACTTGCAGCTCAACAGTATCCTCATGACCTGTCCCACCTGTCAATCTTCCTTCCCACCTATCTGCTGCACCCTCCTCTCCAACCTACCACCTTTCCCCCTTCCTCCATTCACCTATTGCACTCCCAGCCAACTTCTCCCCAGCCCCACTTCCTCCCATTTATCTCTCCACCACCAGAGCTTCCAACCGCATTCGTGATGAAGGGCTCCTGCCCGAAATGTCGATTTTCCTGCTCCTCAGATGCTGCCTGCTCTGCTGTGCATTTCCAGCACCACTCTAATCTTGAGTCAGAATGAGGTCTGACAACCAGGCCTTTCTTGTCATGCTGTGGTAGTGTCCCTGCCCCTAGATCAAAAATTGTGGGTGCATGTTTTGCCTGCTCCATAAATATATCTAAGCAGATTCATTCCAAATATCCATATTTTCTATCTGTTTCTACTTCAACCTGAGGTCTAGGTTCAAGTCTAACATGTGCTGGAAATATTGAATATGTTGATTCAAAATGTATAAGTAGTGAATAAGTTGTTTGCACTAGCTTGGTTTCTAGTCATCATCTGTCAAAGACATCCAGAGCCTGATTATTTGGGGCTTTGTGGTGCAGTGAAAAATGTCCCTATCTCTGGATCAGGTCTGGTTTCAACTTCCACTTGCTCCGGCAGTGTGTCATAAAATGTCCAATTAGGTTGATTTAAAAATAACTATCGCAAGGTGGGTTTAAAAACCAAAAGAACAGCAGATGCGGTAAATCAGCAACAAAAACAGAAATTGCTGATCAGGTCTGGCAGCATCTGTGGAGGGAAATCAGAGTTAACCCTCGGGTCCAGTGACCCTTCCTCAGAACTGGGCTTTGTTGCTCTTCAATAAACCATGGTCTTTGTCTTGGGCTTGTGATCTTGGGTCTTCAAGTACTCTTTTCCTCAATTCACTGCAGTCTGAACCAGCGCACTGGAGGCAATGATGGAAGTTAATGGTCAAGAGCTCATCAAGAGAAAGCTCCGAATATGAGAAAATGAATAATGTCAATGACAATTACCAAACTTGCTAAAGTTACTAAATTAAAAACACCTAAGCATGCCTGAATGATGTACATTCTCATGCAATGTGCAAATCAACCAGCAAATTGTAGCCAGCAAATGCTGTGAATTGTGAATTGCCTTGAGTTGCTGGCTGATTTGACGCAATTTGTAGTTAACATAACAAAAACAGCATTTTGCCTTTAACCCCTCAGTGAGTTTCATGAAGTTGCTCCATTTACACATTAATTGACAATTATCTTTGTGGTAAAGTCTACTGTTTAAATGGGTCTGCACCCTTTTTAATTATGTGATAATGGTTAAGGTTTGTTAATCAACCTCTCACCAGAAAGCAAACAATTATCATACGAATCTGACTGTTTCAAGTTTTGCGTTGTCCTATGAGAGTTTTAACATGTCCAACTTTACAATTGTAGAAGCATTTATTTTCTTTTGCTCTCTTTCTTTCTCTCTGTCTTTCTCTCTCTCGTTCTCAATCCAGCCTCTCTTTCTTTCCAGTCAGCTTCTTCATCTGAATTTACTTGGACTGCACATAACCTCTCTCTCTCTACTCATGTTTATTTTTGATCATTTAAAACTCATCGATTAAGAAGTATTTGTCCTTTTACTCAACAATGTCCAAACTATTTTACTGCCCTGTTACGCCATTATCAGCTTTTATTTCCAGTATTTTTAATCTAAGAAGATATTGTGAAAATCTGTCTACATATGATAAAGTCATAACTAACTGGGCACACTGCAAGATGCCCTACCTCCAATGAAATCTAGGTCATTGGCCATTACTGAAATTCCTGTTCTGACAATTAATGATTTGGTTTACGATCTTTCCACTCCATTAGTACAGCTTGTGACAAAAATGAAACATTCCTGTCCTAGATTTAGCTTGGCATTAGCTGTTTTAGTTCTGCCACTCAGAGAAAATGTCTGCCCTAGTTTACTTTGATACAAATTTAGTCATTTTCTATCACTTTACATCATCCAGATCAGCAAGATAGGGCTGAGATATTTATTTCAAGAGTGAACCATTTCTTGAATTGAGTTTGAGTGGCTGTTTTTGTTTCACTTTAAGAACATAAGAACTAGGAGCAGGAGTAGGCCATCTGGCCCTTCGAGCCTGCTCGGCCACTCAATAGGATCATGGCTAATCTCTTCATGGACTCAGCTCCACTTATCCACGTTTTCACCATATCCCTTAATTACTTTATTTTTCAAAAGGTATCTTCATTAGCGTTAAAAGGGATTACTGAAGTAGCTTCAATTATTTCCCTGTGCAAGGAAGTCCATAGATTAACTTCTTCTGGGTAAAGAAGTTCCTTCTCAGTTCAGTTCTAAACCTGCTTCCTCTAATCTTGAGGCCATGCCCTCTTGTCCTAGTCTCACCTACTAGCGGATACATCCAATCTATTTCTATTTCCTGGAAGACTGCATCATGTTTCCTCAATTGTCCAATATGCCATCTCCACTTTCAAACATGTGTATAGGTTTATGTTTTGAAAATTGTCATTATTTTATATTGTGTAGTCATTAAAGCGTTGAACACATCCTGACTCTGGATTAACTATCGTTGCACTAATTCAGCAGAATTGTTTAAAGCTACTTCCTTTGTAGTGGCCGTCCACTGCCAGCAAGGAATACATGGTAAATGGCTTTCAGCAATGTTCTTTGAATAATATCTCAAGCAAACAAAACAGGTGGCCACAGTATTGTGTGATGGTTCCATTCCTTTCTTTTCTAAAAAACTAATTTATGTTTTACTGTAGCTCACATTCAGTTGGGGTCATAATGACCAGAACTCAATGTGATCCCTTGGGGCACAGAGGGCTGTTTGAGTCAATTTCTACTTGGGATGCATTAAATTACCTGCCCTGTGTATCCACTAAATTTTGATTTCCAGCTGCAATGAATGTGAGATTAGCATCAGGTATTTATTCTTGTCCCAGACAACACTGAAGTCAAACAGTGGGAGAAAGTATTCTAAAGTCCATTTGACTGGATGATTCTATAATGTTCGACTTCACTAGTTGCTCCAAAGTTGCCTAAAATGCGAATTAATGCTGCAAGTCTAAAGGGGAGATGATTTTTCTTTATGTCATGTACAATTTGAATATGTACATAAAATAAATTTTGTAAATTTTATATGAGGGGAAATGTGGATTGTTTGCAAGCTACAAGTCTAATTCAATATTAAGGAGGTCAACTCAGCTCTTGAGAAGTGAAAGGTCAAGACTAAATAGCCCGTTAGTTTTATCAACAAACCCACAAGTATGGTCTTGCATTCAAAACACATAAAACTGACTATGCAAGTTATGTTGTGGCTTGAAATATTTTTTACAAAACAGACAGAATTCTTTCTAACATTCTTTGTTCAGATCACTTCCCTTCTGATCCCAATATTATAAAACAACTACTTGTCCCTTCAGCGTAAGAAAACATCCTACTGATTGAACAACTTTAATTCATTTGTTGTGGGAAACTGCAGTACATATGCAAGTTGCAATGACAGTATATACAAACATGCAGATAATCTTCATGTTTGAACACCAAATTTGTAGTTGGATTGGTTTTCTGCTGAATAACTATTAAAAACTTTCCATTGATACAAAATCCGTTTTAGCTCTATATTCAGCATTTTTTGATGACCGATACTTATTATCAGTCTCGAATAGTTAATTGCTATTCTCCCACTATTTCTTCTTGACTCAACTCCAAATAATTGCTTAAACATCGGGTTGGAATTCAGGCCAACGCCTCACTGATATCAAATTGGAACATATTTGTTTAACTTTAAAAAGAAAAAGATTTGTATTTGTGTAAGATTTTTCCCAATCTCAGAGCATCTCTAAGTGCTTCACTATTATTTGATTCTTATTTTGTATCATGTAATCATATGCAGTTCATATTTGACAGCACACATTTAACATACAATTGCAGATAATTTGTGAGATAAAACAAATTATCTTCCATTTCTATTTATCTGTAACTCATGTAACATCTTTTCCACTGACTTTCAAGTAAGGGAACTTCCCAATAATAACTTCCCCATATCTCTACAGTATGAGTCTCTCAAGATGGATCTGAGTTTTGCTTTATTTTCTCATCATTCTTCTTGCTGGTTATCCCACTGTTATTATTTCTTTCTGGGTTAATGTAGCCCCCATACTGGCAGAACTAGTTTGTGCACTTCACCAGCTAGTATGTTCCTGCCAATTATTTATTCAGCAGATACCTCCTTAAAATTACACAATTTTCCAAGAAAGAGGCACTAGATTAATGAGAATATTGTTTATTCCAGTTGTGGGCAATATATTGTTTTCATTAATTGGGCTATTTTCCATGCAGAGATGATTTCAGCTGGTAACATTGAGATGGGATGTATTGTTGTTATTGCCTTCAGGTAAAACACATGCTGAGGTCGATGGAACACTCTCTTCAGCCAGTGGAAAACTGAGCCCTGATGATTTTCTTTTAAAAACATGTTTGTTTTATATCTACTTTCAGTTTCAATAAAATCTTCTGGAATTCATCCTTTGAAATGAAAGATAATGTGAAACTGATAAGGAAAAAATGTCCAGGATTCTGGAACTCACAGTGCCCAAACACTCTTAACATTAACTTCAGATTAGTATTTTATGGTCATGATTTCTCGTGTTCTGTAAGTTAGGGCTAGGGTGTATTTCCACATTTGATTTTCTGTGCATTGCAATTTACAAATCATAACTTGCAAAAAAAGCAATGTTAATTTATTTTTAATTTAATGAAGTTTCTAATCCAAGCAGTTTGTAAGATATCTGCAGAT